>NW_027368408.1:0-50085 GCF_046119375.1 Phyllobates terribilis | reverse complement strand
ATTTTCTTCATTTTGATCATTAACAGAAAGTATATGAGCTTACCTGTTAAAGGTTTGGTCAACATTAAAAGGGGGAAATTGTTAGTTGAGCTTTGATAGTCATATGAAAGTTAAATGTATTTTCTCTTTGTTTTTGATGATAAACAAACTAATCTATCTAATCTCTTAGTGTTTCTAAGCTTCCCAGGTTATTATAAGATCTGCTGGGATGCGCTTTAGTTACCAAGAGAAGCGCTTCGACTGGTCTCAGTCACGCTTTACACCAAGCAAAGGAAACCGAGTTTCGCAAGCGGTGTTGAAATAATTCCATTCAAGTCAGGAAGTGAGAGTGATCGAGCTTCGAAGGCCTAGAGGGCGCGCTTCAATGAAGCCAAGTAAATGTTGATCACGAGTGTCCACTGTAACAAAGGTTGCACGCCTTCACAGAAGAATACTTCCCAAACGCATGGAAAGGTTGGTGAGCAGGAGAATTCAAATTGTGTGCACAAGTGGTGCGAGAAGGATTTGAAGTTCTTTGTGATGCAATTCCAAGGATTGCCAGCGGGAGGAAGTTAGTTAGAGAGAGTGCATGGATTGATGACATGGCGTGAATCAACAAGTTGAAGAACAAAACCGAATTAATCCAGCCGTTGATCATCTCTAGCAATTTGATCAAATCCCATGGATTGATGAGGTGGCAGCTAGTTAAGTCCAAGTTTGTTACACGAAATTAAGTGTGGTTGTATCTTAAGTTTTGTGTATAAATAGTGGACTGTAGCTTTTCATTCTAAGGTGTTACAAAGTGAGGAAATCAGAGAGAAGCTAAGAGAGCTTAGAGTTATCTCATTTGTAATCGAGAGTGAAGTGCCATTTGTTCTTAGAGCTGAATTGTAGTGTTGTTAGAAGAGAGATTGCGAGAGTGAGCTTCGAGTTGAAGCTAGAGTTGTAACCTCTTTCTATCAATACAGTAGTGGTGAGTTTTATCCCGAGTAAATTAGTGACTTAGGGTTCTCACCGTTTGATAAATTTTGTGTGCAAATCGTAGTGCGCTATAATCACTTAAAGCGCGCTTTATTGTTGTCTGACCTCTTCCGCATTCAAGGACATTAGTAAATTGATTACTAAGTGTTCTACATAGGTCAAGCGCATCTCTAAGTATAAAAGCGCAATTATATACTTTGAGTTGTGTATCTATAAGCTTAATGAACTATAGAGACATTGAACAATAACTTGCTTAAAACATGAACCTACATCCACTAAACCTCTCTTGTAGCCATTAGCAAGTATACATGATCAGGATAAGATGGATCTTCAAAAACCTGGTGGCTGCTTGACAAACACTTCCTCATTCAAATCACCATTGAGGAAAGCAGTCTTCACGTCCATTTGATACAGCTTGAATCCTTTGTGTGCGGCATAAGCAATCAACAAGCAAAAGCCTCTAGCCGAGCAACTGGTGCGTATGTTTCATCATAATCAATGCCTTCTTGTTGATTGTACCCTTGTGCAACAAGTCGAGCTTTGTTACGAACCACTGCTCCATTATCATCCAGTTTGATTCATGAAGACCCAGCGCGTACCAATAATGGTTCTATCACCTGGCCGGGGTACTAGACTCCATACCTGGTTGCGCTTGAACTCTTCTAGTTCTTCTTGCATGGCAATAATCCAATCTGGATCTTGAAGCGCGACTTGTATGTTCTTTGGTTCCTATAAAGAGACAAAAGGACTACAATCAAGCAAGTTAAGAACGTTAGAACGGGTTTGGGTACCTTTCTCAAACTGAGATATGATTGCCGAAACAGGACGGGCATTCATCTTGTTGATGATTCCGCACTATGAACTCAGTATTATCTGGTAGTGTCATCGTGGTAGTCTTGGACAGTCTCTACTTCCACCAGAATTGTCACTTGGTCCCGCTTGAGGACTACTAGGTTGCGCTTGACCACTGCTAGATCCCGCTTGAGAGCTAGAAGTCCAGCTGAAGTAACTGAGGGTGTTACCTGACCTGAGCGTGATGATGAAGTGTAGCTGATCGTTGTTGCATGGTCCACTTCCTTGATCTATATTCTGAGTGTTGTCCTCCCGGAGTAGCTTCATCGCTTGGATGCTAGGTTCTGAAGCCGAAGGATGAGAAGGCAAACCACCATAATCGTCATCGTCACTTTCTATGCCTGGAGAAGATGTAGAAGGTTGAGCTTGAGGAATGTGAGGAGAAGCTGTCCTTCAAATGGATCATCATTCATCTCTGTTGTGCTATCAAGCTGTCCTTCATCAAACTTCACATGAATGCAATCTTCTTTCCCTCTGAGTCCTCAGGTTAAGCACTCTATACCCCTTGTTAGAAGAAGCGTAACCTAGAAAGATAGCATCGTCGTTCCTGACATCAAATTTACCTAAGAGATCCTTCCCATTGTTTGTTGACGTAACACTTGCAACAAACACTCGTAAGGGAGAGATATTATGTGTACGTCCTTTGAGCAATTCATATGGAGTTTTCTCTAGGAGTGGCCTAACAAGGCTTGGTCTAGTAATATAACATGTCGTGCTCATAGCTTGTGCCCAATAGTATGAAGCGACACCACTAGAGAGTAGCATTGTGTGAGGCCATCTCTTGTAGAGTCCTATTCTTGCGCTCAACAACTCCATTTTGCTCAGGGGTTCTAGGTGTAGAGAAGTTATGATCTGTACCCCTTTCATCACAAAATGATAAGAACTCTCCATTCTTGAATTCGGTTCCATTATCAGAACAAATTGCACAAATGGGGAGCCCCAAACTCTTTTCTAGTAAAAGCGCATGAGTACGAAATTTTTCAAAGGTTTCACTCTTGTGTTTAAAGATGAGAGTTCCAGGTGTAGCAACTAATAGTCATCAAGTAAAACAAAAATGAAGCGATTACTCCCTTACTCTGAGTACGTAGTGGTCCACACAAGTACATGTGGGGAGCTCAAGAGGAGCCTTTGTCTGCACATACCTTAATCGAAGGAAAGGAGCTTCTAGTCGCTTTGGCCTTGGAGCAATCTGAGCATGATGTCATTGAATCCACTTTCATCCGAGGGAAGACCACGAACCAGGTCCTTGGACTGCACTTGTTGAGTAAATGTAGACTAGCATGTCCCATTCTCCTTGTGTCAAAGACAGGTTGCGCTTAGGAGTGTAGGAGTGGTCAAACAAGTATGTATTGTCAACGCGCTTGCCCTTAAGAAGAACTATCTTGATCAGGGTTAACCACTGCACATTCGCTTGTGTTGAACCAAACTTTGTTTCCTCCTTGGTCGCATAACTGAGCTACACTTAGCAGATTGAACCGGAGGTTCTCCACTAAATTCACATATTTGATTTGAATAGACTTGTTTAGATGTGCACTGCCTCGAGCTTTTGATTCTTCCCTGCTTCTTGTCACCGAAGAAGACGCTGCCTCCCTCCTTAGCTTGGAATGAGATTAGTAATTGTGGATAGGCCCATCATGTGAACACTAACAACCCACTGTCGATGTACCACCTACTCTGCATTCCAACATGCAAAATAAGAAATCAAGCTTTGACCTCCCAACAAAGGCTTGCGCTTCGAGGGAACATTAGACATAGCTATTGCCGAACTAGTCTTTTGAACCAGGTTCATAATAACTAGGGATCATTTAAATCAAGCACCATATGAGATCTCGCTTCATGAAGCGCACCTCCTCGGTTTGAAGCGCAACCGTCCTCGATAGGTGAATGTCGATAACGTGTACGCTTGCCCTTTAGGTTTAGCCATTGGCTTATAGGGCTTGTTCTTGAGGACTTTAAGATCCTCACACTCACACGCCTATCATGTCCATTCTTACCATAAAAAGTGCAATAATGGTTACCTCTCACGTAACCATACTTCCCTTTTCCTGGAGTCGAAATGGTTCCTTTTTCTCCAATTTCATAGGCTGAGTAGGGGTTCGTGCTTGTTTCACATATAAGTGGTGTGCTTTTTCCCATGAAACCATTCTTTGGTTCATATGGTTGTTCCTCAAGAACTTTGATCCTGCTCTTCAAGTGAGAGTTCTCACTCTTGTAAGCAGTCAAATCTTGCTCAAGTGACTTAATTTTTCAGAACAATCACTTGTTTGAGGAAAGCCGGTGTTAGAAGAAGACTCCTGGGGGTCATGCCCAATCCAGGTGTAGCTTTCACAAGGTTGTTTGGGAAACAGACCTTGCTTCCACTAGCTTATGTCAGACCGTCAAGCTTGGAGATAATCTGATCAAAGCTTCACGTCCTTAGTTGAGTCAGAGTGCCTTTCCAACCCGTTCCCATGACAACTCTCACAAGATTTAGTCAGGAGAGTGGGCTTGTCATGCAAAACGCTTGGAAAAGCTCAACTATATCTTCCTTTTTTACAATTAAGCTCAACCAACTGTTCTCTAGCTTGAGTAGCTAGAGACTTGTGTTCAAACCATCAGTTCTCTTAAAAGACAAATAAGATTGCGCTTAGGCAGTATATCAAGGTTTAGATCGGCTACCTCTATCTCAGATCCAGAGTCTGAGTCGGATCCAGCACCATCCATCAGGCACACACATCCGCTTGCGCTCCATCGTCAGAGTCATCAACTGATTCACCCCAAAGCGTGACAAACACTTGTTTTGGGGGCTGCTTGTTGGAGCTCGAGCCTGGATTCACCTTGGCATGGGGACACGCCTTGGCTAGATGTCCGTTCTCATTGTAATTGAAGCACGTGAAGTCCCGGACATCGCGCTGCTTGGCTGCTAGATCGCGCTTGAAGCCACCTTGTCTTTTAAAGAACTTTTTACGATCTTTGTCATCATGGCAACCTCACGATCATCATTAAGATCGTCTCCCTCATCATCATTTTCCAAACTTTTGGAGAAATCGAGAGAATTTGAGCGCCATGTCCTTTGTTCCCTTTCCGAGTGTTTGTCTTCGTTATCCGAGTGTTTGTCTTCGTTATCCTTGATCTCCTGCACTTAAATTTCCATGCAAGAACAGAGATAGGGAGCTCTCGTGTCACTTTGGATTGGAGAAGGATTTGCTTGAGAGTAGCATACTTGGAATTCACCCCATGTATGAATGCCATTGAGTACTCCCAAGAATTCTTCTCCATTCCAGCTGACAACATCTGATCATATAAAATTTGACAACGAGAGTGGTAATCGGAGACAAGTTCGTTTTCACCCATCTTAATAGCACAAAATTCTCTATTAAGCTCAAACAAACGGTTATCTTTCATGTCCTTGCTACCTGAATGCATGTTGATTATTGCAGTCCACATTTCATTAGCCGAGAGTAGAGACATTACCTTATCAATATCCTTCCTGGAAAGCGCATTGAGTATAAGAGTTTTTGCTTTTGTGTTTTTCTCCATGAGCTGATACTCCTTTGCTTCCCACTTAGAATCGTCTATCTCTGTGATCTTCTCATCACCTTTCTCGATGATATTCCAGCATTGATAGTTCGTTTTCTAGATGTAGTTCTTGGTCATCGTAAGCCACCATTCTAGTTCTCCTTCAACGAGTATGTGGGGCTTTGCACGGGAAATACCAAGGTTGAAGCTCGCCATTGTTCTTACTCTTCAAAAATCCTTATGATCTGCAAGAAGGATTAGTGCAAATAGGCTAACCTGTAGCTCTGATACCATTGTAGGTTCGTGTTTTAAGCAGCTATTGATCAATGTCTCTATAGTTCATTAAGCTATAGATACACCTCTCAAAGTATAATATTGCGCTTTTATACTTAGAGATGCGCTTGACCTAGTTGGAACACTTAGTAATGAATTTACTAATGTCCTTGAATGCGGAAATAGGTCAGACAACAATAAAGCACGCTTTAAGTGATTAAAGCGCACTACAATTTGCACACAAGAGTTCATCAAACGGTGAGAACCCTAAGTCACTAGTTGACTCGGGATAAAACTCACCACAACTGTATTGATAGAAAGAGGTTACAACTCTATCTTGAACTCGAAGCTCACTCTCGTAATCTCTCTTCTAACAACACTACGATTCAGCTCTAACAACAAATGGCACTTCACTCTCAATTACAAATGAGTTCACTCTAAGCTCTCCTTAGCTTCTCTCTGATTTCCTCACTTTGTAACACCTAAGAATGATAGCTACAGTTCACTATTTATACACAAAGCTTAAGATACACACACACTTAACTTCGTGTAACAAACTCGAACTTAACTAGCTGCCACCTCATCAATCCGTGTGCTTTGATCAAATTGCTAGAGATTATCAATGGCTAGAATTAATTCGGTTTTGTTCTTCAAATTGTTGATCGACGCCATGTAGCAATCCGTGCACTCTCGCTAACTAACTTCCTCCACGCTGGCAATCCTTGGAGTTGCTTCAAGAGAGAACTTCAAATCCTTCTCGCACCCCACGTGCACACAATTTGAATTCTCCCGCTCACCAACCTTTCCATGCGTTTGAGAAGTATTCTTCTGCGACGGCTTGCATCCTTTGCTACAGTGGACTCTCGTGATCAACAATTATTTAGCTTCATTCAAGCGCGCCCTCTAGGCCTTCGAAGCTCAATCACTCTCACTTCTTGACTTGAATGGATTTATTTCAACACCGCTTGCGAAACTTGCTTTCTTCGCTTGGTGTAAAGCGCGACTGAGACCAGTCGGAGAGCATCTTTTTGTGACTAAAGCGCATCCCAACAGATCTTATAATAACTTTGGGAAGCTTAGAAACACTAAGAGATTAGATAGATAAGTTTGTTATCATCAAAACAAAGAGAAATACATTGAGCTTTCATATGACTATCAAAGCTCAACTAACATATATTTTAACATTTAATTAAAATTTATAAATTATAGTTACCTAAAGATAAAAGCCTGTAATATGTTATATTTTATTATTTATTTTTATGTATTTTAAACATATCCTTATGTGATGCATTCTTACAAAAAAGCTTTTGTGAAACAAAACAACTATATCAATATCTTTTTTATAATTAAACTTCAACAAAAAAAAATGGTTTAATTACAGAAATGAAATTTAAAGGATGAAATTTATTATTATGATTCAGAATCTAAACGAACAAAGTCCGATCTATATCGAATTTGGATTGCACATAGATATTAAGATTATATCTATATATTAGTTCTATTCATCAAGATATTATTTTTTATCTAATAATTATTCACCATCTCATCACGTAATCAAATCTTACCTTATTTTAAAAAAAATCATAAAATTTTAATAATATTATATTTTTAAATAACCACGTACAGGGCACAAAAATATACTAGTTGTTTTTAAAACAAGGAATGATGCTATGGACTAGACGAAGGAGATAACCAAGAAACAAATCTTCGTCCTAATCAACCATAGGGAATAAAGGGGAGGATATGGATACAAAAGCAACCACTTGGTTGGCTTGTCATAGGGTAGGGCAATATATGCCCACAAAAGTACCTTGTGAGAAGGTCAAACATGAAGCAGAAAGTGCGGTTACCCTTTTATGATCAAGATCATAGAAGAGTTGATTGACATATGGAATGTTGTTATACATCACGGTACTCACAACCATGACATTTTTGATAATCTTCATGGAAATGCATATGTTGGATGACCTACTAAAAAAGAGTTGTAGAAGATTGAGAGACATGAAAGAGGATCGTATTAGGTCAATGCACATAAATGGGATGTTGGCAGGTGATCTAGACAATTACACGAGTATGAAACAAGTGTATAATGCCAATCAAAAGTTTAGAAGGGAAGGAATGAAGAGAAGAAAAGTGGTACACGAGTTCTTTAAAAAGCGTAAGGAGAAGCCACTACAAATCCGATCTAGCCACAAATAAGCTTACAAACGTCTTTTTTACAAACTCATAGTCGATCAGAACTTCTTAAGGCTTTTCCATACATGATTTTGTTGGAGTACACTTATGCAACCAATGTTGAATTCCTTACTTTGATAGTTTATATTAAATTTACAAATTTCATGTTTCATATGAATCATCTAAACTGTATTTTATTTTGTATAGTTACGATAGCCCTTTCTTTATGATTGTTGGTTTCACGTCGACATGGAGGAACTGCAATGTCGTCTGTTCATCCTTGCATACGAGACAAAGCGAAACTACATGAGGTATAGAACAACTTGTAAAGTTGTTTGTGAAAGTGAAGAGAGAGCGGATGTGCTTGGTAACTTACATTTATTTATTCTCTTTCTATGCGGAAAAAAGAAAACTTCTGTTTTGAGGATAAACTTTTTTTAGTTGGGAAAGAACGGAAAAGTCCTATAGAAGTGGTAGAATTGTTCCAAGTATTTTAGCAAGAATAGCCTAGATCAGCGTTTCTTTTCATCCCTTTTCTTGCGAAGGGTTTTGATGAGATCACCGTAGGTAACCAAAAACCAGTTACACGAAAAGACACAATCATTCCTTATTCCCGGAGTCGACTGACAAGGCCAAAATGGTAGTTATGTCTGTCAAACTAATAATTATAAACCTCACTAACTTCTCTACAAGTAGAGTGGCAAGCAAGGGTCGATCCCACAGGGAATCAGGTAATCAATTCTTGTGTAAATAATAAGACCAACTTATTAATGATAAAAATGTGGGAAAAGTGGATTGACGCTAAGCTACTAATTTAATCTAGGAAAGCAATAGAGAAAATACCTTTTTCAGCAGGTATCCACACAACGGAATGGTTGGTTTGATCATAGACTTCCTAATTTCTAATCGGGTTCATCCTATCAATTTATATATTATGATTGTCCTAATCCTTGTTCTAGAATAGCTAATTAAGTCAACTAACCCTAATATCCCTTACCTACAAATCCAGACCTAAAACTATTAAGACTTTATCCTAGGCAACATAAAAGCACAAGAATAGATAGGAAAAGTGTAGCACCACTTGGCTACTAACACCTCATTGCCCTCCACACAACTACAAGTCCAACTAGTTCAGGTAATTGATTTGCTACTAAGTAAGCAAGGTTCACCAACTAGGATAAACCAGGCCCTAGCTATATGAAATAGATCTATAAACCTAGGTGATCAGTCTAGATAAACAAATCACAGTCAGTAAACAATATAAGCAAGAGGATAAAACAACTCAAATAACATATATTTATTAGAACCAAGGAAGAAGTCTACAAACCAACCATCTGCAGGATTCAACTTTGGAGAACAACGAGAACTCTCTCTACAAACTCTCTAAATTAACCTAGAACTAAGCATGAGAAGGATACAAAGCTCTCATCCCTTATTTATAGAAGAAAGAAATCCTAGAAACAACCTGAAAAGGCCCAAGCCCGAAACTACATCAGAAAATAGGTAAAAGGCCCAAAGAAAGCCCGCAGAAGAAAAGTGATCCGCGACAGGAAACCTACACGGGCGTGGGCGTGCCGATGTGGGAGCGGTCGCGCCTAACTCCAGTAGCCTAGGCGCAGTCATGCCAATGCGGGCGCGATCACGCCACTTCTCAGTTGTCTTGGCACGGTCGCACCCTGGCCCATATTCTCCATCACGGTTGCTTTTTGTTGTGTGTGCGACTTTACTTCGTCCTTTGTCCATCTTCTCTTAGGTCTTCTTCCGAAAGCTCGTAATCCTCGTATTTAACCACTTTGCTCTGCGAGGTTCGGACTACGATAATATGTTCCAAATCATGGCCAATTCGTCTATAAACTATGCTAACAACCACTTATTATGCCGTACTAGACATCGCTCATCACCGACACACTTTCACACAATTAGAAATTTCCTCTCTTTTTTACGTGATGCTTCTTCCAGTCCTAGATTGATTCCCTTTGAGATAACCTGGAGAAAGCCAATCGGCTTTGGCCCAAGGGACATTTTCTAGGATCAGAAGGAAGTCTTATACTGTGAGGGGAAAGAATCTCGTGGATTGAGAAGAAAAAGGAGGTCATATTCTGGTAGTTGAACTTGATTCATTGAGAATCCACCTGAGTATCTAATCATGTTAGCTCCCCATGCTTTCACACACCAGCTCCAACCTTCCTCACAAGTTCAGCTACGTTAGTTTAGCGAGGCAAGTCAAGTTACTTGAAAAAAATCAATAAAAAGGACGAAGTCAGAGTCCACTCGTAGCTTCATTTGAAGAGATATTTGGTCTGTCTTTTTTTGAAAGAATGATAAATTTGAGAATCCACCTGTGTAATTTTTGGAATCGATTCTTTATCAATGGATCATGTACAAAAAAAGAGTGGAACAGTGCACACGTCGATAGACTAGTTGGTACTATCCAAACCGAATTAGCACTTCTCATATCAGGCTAGACCTCTCCCATCCAATTGAGAAAGGCAAGGGGGTTCCTAATGCTGAATCGACTAGGAAAAGAGTTAAATGAATCAATTTACTTGACCAACCTGAGCCTTCAACAATCTCCGGAAGGTACTGAAAAGAGTTCAACACTATTCTCATTTCTCTTCTTCCAAAGTCCCTTATGCCCAAGCCCAAGTCATAGTATAGAATAAGTCCCTTTGGGTGCTATAGGTTGAAGATTTATTGTAGGGAATGCTATGTAAGAGAAATGGTAGATGAATTGACTAGCATGTGAAACTGTACTAACTTGCTCTTGCTGGGCCTAAGTATGCTTTTCTCAATATTTAAGTAAGTTTTACCATAACTGAACCAATAGAACAGTTGTAGTGTTATCTTTTCACTGGACCAGTTAAAACAAAAACAAATCCTTACACATCTAAACTATAGAATTTGCATGTATGTTGTAAACTGAAAATTTTTGTTCAACAAGGTCGAAGGAGCACGTGCTAACTCAAGAGATACTTTTTCTAGGTCACAGGGCAATCTAGCCTCTTTGATTTGCGAGTATCATATGTTGCTACAAAATTGGATTAGTGATATGAAGGGCTCACTGAACAGGAGTTTGGAGACAAAGTTCAGTCTTATTAGCGGTGAAAAAGTCTTCAATTTGTTGCACAAAGTTTCTGAACCGACCTTTAACCCTTTGATGGATGAATATAAGAAATGGTATTCTATCAAAACCCAACCCTAATTAAAATGCCATAACATGTTGAGCGATGGGTAACCTTGCCACGATGTGATTGGAAAATATCTTCATGCACATATTCCCCCTTTTGTAGAAGCAGTGCATATTGTTTGGAGAATATCGAGCATGTTAGACACTCAAGAGCATATAGATGAGGGGGAAATGAAGCGGAAAGTAAATCGGTCATTGATGGATGAGTTTCCTCCGTGAATCTTGATAAACTGTCAGTGGACGATTGAAGTAAGTGTTTTACGATGATAAAATGGGTAATGCAACATAAACTAACAAAGTTTGATGAGCTGGATAATTTCAAACATAAAGGGAGGACCCGTTGGTGCACTAAACAAAAGACTTCCCTGTGCACAGGAGCATACTGAATAGGAGAAGGAGCAAACACGTCGAACAAGTAGAAAACCCAGATATGAAAGGGGACACATAAAGACCAGACAGGAAAGGGGACAAATTTTCATACTTCGAGCCAAAAGGAACCCAGACTCCTTATCAACAAGAAATATCACATTATTTGGCCACTGTGTATGGGTAAGTGGATACAAGAATGGTATAAAGATAGTAGGTGGTGAAACTTTGGTTTTCTACATATAGCTCATGGTCTTGGATGGTCATAAGAAGATTATAGACAAGTCAGAGAACCAATGTCTAGGACGGTGGAAAAGGATTGTGAGGTGATAACGTCCATTTTGTGCATATTTTAGGAGTCTAGTTGCATCTTAGTTTAAGTTATTTCATGCATATTTTATATATTTTATAGTTAATTTCACATTATCTTGTATTCGGAGTCTACACTCGTGATTTTATATATTTCAGGTATTTTTTGGAAAAATGATACAAGACTATTGAAGAGGCCTTTAACGAAGCATATTGGATTGGATTCAATGATGGCCCACTTCAATGTCATGGAGTTGATGGTTTATGAGATGCAATTTGAAGAGTTGGTCTTACTTGATAAGGTATTGGTCAAAGGAAATGGTGGGCCATTTGATAAATTGGTCAAATAAATTAATTAAGGGGAGATTAATTAGGTAGAGAAGTTGAATGGTTTTGGATGTTATTAATGGGGGGACCTATTAGTCAAAGGTGTTACAATATTTGAGGAGGTTTAGCTTTGTTATAAAGTAAGTGTTGAATGTTACAATTGACCTCTCTTCTTCTAGCTTGAGGCTAGAGTACTTATGGTTTTCTTTGTTTTGGGAGAGAAGACAGTAGTTCGTCCTTTTTGGATGACTGCCGGAATGAACTTCAAGACGGAATTTCTATGATAGTTTGATTCAAAGATTGGTATTATCGTTCTAGCCTTTTGTCAATTTGGATTATTTTATTATTGAGATTTATTTTTATCTCCGGTGTTTAATGCATAATCCGTATAAATTGATGGTTAGTCTAAATCAATTGATATCTTCGATCATGCTTAGCTAAGCTCCGAGTTCTAAGATTATGGTGATCTAGAGAATGTAAATTTAGATATAATTGATTTTTTTGCTTGAATTGAATTATTATTGATTCGTTCCTATAAGCTTTATGCCTATTTTAGTCTAGGCTAATTGGATCCTATTAGAGTTTGAGACTGAGAGGTGATAACAATAATAGGTAATCGGGTAGGGATTTGAGACTAAAAGGTGATATCTTTTACCATAATCCAAGGAATTGAACCTGAGTGTTATTTGTACTAGAGAAACTTAATTACTCCTGAGGATACTAAGTCGTCATTGATGTTCTAGGTTTAGGTTGATTTAGCGGAGCGCAAAAGCGAATGTTATTTCAGTGTATATCTAGACTCTAAGTGCCTAATGGGTTTGAATGAGATTAGCTCTACGCGACAACGATTTCTAATCTAGTTCAGACACATTTACTATCGTCTGAAAGGAGTTAGTGAACTACCTTAGATGAATTACCTTCAATAATTGGACTAGATTTAGGCAGAGTTTGATTTTATCTATTGAAGCATTGTCGCATTGATCCTTAACCTTAGACACATTTACCCCATATCTTATATCTCTCTTTTATTTGCTTTCTTAGTTGTTAATTCGTTTGATTTCCCAATATCATACATTTCTGCCTAGCACACCAGTATTGTTTCAATTAATATTAGAGTGGTCTTTGTGGGATCGACACTTGGTTACTACTACTAATCTTGTACACTTGCGCGTAGGTTTTAGGCACATCAAGTTTTTGGCGCCGTTGTCGGGGACCAGTTGTTAATATTAGTTGTTATCTCTATTGGTATGTCTAGGTCATTCTTTTTGCTTTGATGTTTTTGTGTGTGTTTCAGGTCAAAAATAAATAAATAAAAAGCTTCATCCTCCATCTTATTATAACCCATCGCCTCTGGTTTTTGTTGTCACTTGGCGCTTAATGTAAAGATGCCCGAAAACCTAATTCTTAGTGAGTTTTCTTTTCCTCTTTCTTTTTCTCTACATTTGGCCAGTGTAGGATATAAGTTTGGGGGAGAGAAACTTCATGTATAGACTCTATTTGCATTTTAGTGTGACTTTGCATATTCTTATTTGTTTTTTTTTTCATTTTCTTCTTTCTTTCTTATCTCTTTTCTCATGCATTGCATTGCATATTTGTATTTGGATATTGGATTATTCCCTTGTTTATTCCTTTATGGATACTTATAATGGTGCATTGACTGAGAATCTTTTTAATATGCTTTAGTTGTTAATATTACAATTGTGTTATGAGGATAATATGATTGATCACGCTTTTGACATTGACCTGAGCATGTGGACTTTGATTAAGATTTGTTAGGACCGATACTATATTTGCATAACTCCACTCATCTCATATTTTTATCATGTTGCTTATATTGTCTTCTTTCCTCTTCATAAAAAAATAACAAATAAAAAAACCAAAAGAGAACCCCCTATTGTGTTGCTCGAGTGGTTAGCAGGGAGGAGTAGATCCTTGGCATGGTAATTCCACTCGGGTTTGAAACGTGTTGCTGCCACTAATTGATGACATTTTGGAGTGGTTGGCAGGGAGTAGTAGATCCTTGGCGTGGTAATTCCACTCGGGTTCGAAACATGCTGCTGCCACTAATTGAGGATATGCTTGATTGAAAAAAAAATGAATAAGTGAAGAAAAAGGAAATGGAGCAACGTATGAGAACTTGGTATTTCTTTGGTTGGGTTGTGACTATTGTGTTTATTGTGTTGGAACTAATGTTATCTTGTCATTGATTGAGAAGCATGCTAGGAAGGGATTTGTTTTCTGTTTGATCTTTTGTTATTATCGTTCATATATCATTTGAATAGATACAATTTGTGTATATTTCTTGGATTCATCAATGATGTGCTTGCTTGAGAACAAGCAAGATTTAAGCTTGAGGGATTTGATAACGTCCATTTTGTACATATTTTAGGAATCTAGTTGCATCTTCGTTTAAGTTATTTCATGCATATTCTATTTATTTTATAGTTAATTTCATATTATCTTGAATTCGGAGTCTACACTCGTGCTTTTATATATTTCAGGTATTTTTTGGCAAAATGATACAAGACTTTTGAAGAGGCCTTTAACGAAGCATATTGGATTGGATTCAATGATGGCCCTCTTCAATTTCATGGAGTTGATGGTTTACGGGATGCAATTTGAAGAGTTGGTCTACTTAATAATGCATTGGTCAAAGGAAATGGTGGGCCATTTGACAAATTGGTCAAATAAATTAATTAAGGGGACATTAATCAGGTAGAGAAGTTGTTTGGACGTTATTTATGGGGGAACATATTAGTCAAAGGTGTTAAAATATGTGAGGAGGTTTCGCTTTGTTATAAATTAGGTGTTGAATGTTACAGTTGACCTCTCTTCTTCTAGCTTGAGGCTAGAGTACTTTTGGTTTTCTTTGTTTTTGGGAGAGAAGACAGTAGTTCGTCCTTTTTGGATGACTGCCGGAATGAACTTCAAGACGGAGTTTCTTTGCTAATTTGATTCAAAGATTGGTATTATCGTTCTAGCCTTTTGACAATTTGGATTATTTTATTGGATTTATTTTTATCTCCGGTGTTTAATGCATAATCCATATAAATTGATGGTTAGTCTAAATCTATTGATATCTTTGATCATGCTTAGCTAAGCTCTGAGTTCTAAGGTTATGGTGATCTAGACAATGTGAATTTAGATATAATTGATCTTTTACTTGAATTGAAATATTATTGATTCGTTCCTATAAGCTTTATGCTCATTTTAGTCTAGGCTAATTGGATCCTATTAGAGTTTGAGACTGAGAGGTGATAACAATAATAAGTAATCAGGTAGGGGTTTGAGACTGAAAGGTAATAGCTTTTACCAGAATCCTAGGAATTGAAGCTGAGTGTTATTTGTGCTAGAGCAACTTAATTACTCTTGAGGATACTAAGTCGTAATAGATGTTCTAGGTTTAGGTTGATTTAGCAGAGCGCAAAAGTGAATGTTATTTCAGTGTATATCTAGACTCTAAGTGCCTAATGGGTTTGAATGAGATTAGCACCGCGCGACACGATTTCTAGTCTAGTTTAGACACATTTACTATCTTCTGAAAGAAGTTAGTGAATTACCTTAGATGAATTACCTTCAATAATTAGACTAGATTTAGGTAGAGCTTGATTTTATCTATTGAAGCATTGTCGCAGTGATCCTTAACCTTAGACACATTTACACCGTATCTTATATCTCTCTTTTATTTTCTTTCTTAGCTGTTAATTCATTTGATTTCCCAATATCATACATTTTCTGCCTAGCACACCAGTATTGTTTCAATTAATATTAGATTCGTCTATGTGGGATCGACACTAGATTACTACAACTAATCTCGTACACTTGTGAGTAGGTTTTAGCCACATCAAGTTTTTGGCGTCGTTGTCAGGGACCAATTGTTAATATTAGTTTTCATCTCTATTGGTATGTCTAGGTCATTCTTTTTGCTTTGATGTTTTTGTGTGTGTTTCAGGTCAAAAATAAATAAATAAAAAGCTTCCTCCTCCATCTTATTGTAACCCATCGCCTCTGGTTTTTGTTGTCACTTGGCGCTTAATGTAAAGATGCCCGAAAACCTAATTCTTAGTGAGTTTTCTTTTCCTCTTTCTTTTTCTCTACATTTGGCCAATGTAGGATATAAGTTTGGGGGAGAGATAACTTCATGTATAGACTATGTTTGCATTTTAGTGTCACTTTGCATATTTTTTATTTGTTTTTTTTCATTTTCTTCTTTCTTTCTTATCTCTTTTCTCATGCATTGTATTAGATATTTGCATTTGAATATTGGATTATTCCCTTGTTTATTCCTTTGTGGGTACTTATAATGGTGCATTGACTGAGAATCTTTGTAATATGTTTTAGTTGTTAATATTACAATTGTGTTATGAGGATGATATGATTGATCACACATTTGACATTGACCTGAGCATGTGGAGTTTGATTAAGATTTGTTAGGACCGATACTATATTTGCATAAGTCCTCCCATCTCATATTTTTATCATGTTGCTTATATTGTCTTCTTTCCTCTTCATAAAAAAATAACAAATAAAAAAACCAAAAGTGAACCACCTGGGGTGTTGCTCGAGTGTTTAGCAGGGAGGAGTAGATCCTTGTCGTGGTAATTCCGCTCGGGTTTGAAACATGTTGCTGCCACTAATTGATGTCATTTTGGAGTGGTTGACAAGGAGGAATCGATCCTTGGCGTGATAATTCCGCTCGGGTTCGAAACATGTTGCTGCCACTAATTGAGGATATTCTTGATTGAAAAAAAATGAATAAGTGAAGAAAAAGGAAATGGAGCAACGTATGACAACGTGGTATTTCTTTGGTTGGGTGGTGACTATTGTGTTTATTGTGTTGGAACTAATGTTATCTTGTCATTGATTGAGAAGCATGCTCAGAAGGGATTTGTTTTCCGTTTGATCTTTCATTATTATCGTTCATATATCACTTGGATAGATACAGGTTTTGTATATTTCTTGGATTCATCAATGATGTGCTTGCTTGAGGACAACCAAGATTTAAGCATGGGGGATTTGATAACGTCCATTTTGTACATATTTTAGGATTCTAGTTGCATCTTAGTTTAAGTTATTTCATGCATATTTTATATATTTTAAAGTTAATTTCACATTATCTTGTATTCGGAGTCTACACTCGTGCTTTTATATATTTCAGGTATTTTTTGGCGAAATGATACAAGACTTTTGAAGAGGCCTTTAATGAAGCTTATTGGATTGGATTCAATGATAGCCCACTTGAATTTCATGGAGTTGATGGTTTACGGGATAAATTTGAAGAGTTGGTCTACTTGATAATGCATTGGTCAAAGGAATGGTTTTGGACGTTATTTTTGGGGGAACCTATTAGTGAAAGGTGTTACAATATGTGAAGAGGTTTAGCTTTGTTATAAATTAGGTGTTGAATATTACAATTGACCTCTCTTCTTCTAGCTTGAGGCTAGAGTGGTTTTGGTTTTTTTTGTTTTGGGAGAGAAGACTGTAGTTCGTCCTTTTTGGATGACTGCCGGAATGAACTTCAAGACGGAGTTTCTATGCTAGTTTGATCCAAAGATTGGTATTATCGTTCTAGCCTTTTGTCAATTTGGATTATTTTATTATTGAGATTTATTTTTATCTCCGGTGTTTAATGCATAATCTATATAAATGATGGTTAGTCTAAATCTATTGATATCTTCGATCATGCTTAGCTAAGCTCCGTTTTATAAGGTTATGGTGATCTAGGAAATGTGAATTTAGATATAATTGATCTTTTTCTTGAATTGAAATATTATTGATTCGTTCCTATAAGCTTTATGCCCATTATAATCTAGGTTAATTGGATCCTATTAGAGTTTGAGACTGAGAGGTGATAACAATAATAGGTAATCAAGTAGGGGTTTGAGACTGAAAGGTGATAGCTTTTACCAGAATCCTAAGAATTGAACCTGAGTGTTATTTGTGCTAGAGCAACTTAATTACTCTTGAGGATACTAAGTAGTCATAGATGTTCTAGGTTTAAGTTGATTTACGGAGAGCGAAAGAGAATGTTATTTCAGTGTATATCTAGACTCTAAGTGCCTAATGGGTTTGAATGAGATTAGCTCTACGCGACAGCGATTTCTAGTCTAGTTTAGACACATTTACTATCGTCTGAAAGGAGTTAGTGAATTGCCTAAGATGAATTACCTTCAATAATTGGACTATATTTAGGTAGAGTTTGATTTTATCTATTGAAGCATCGTCGCAGTGATCCTTAACCTTAGACACATTTACCCCGTATCTTATATCTCTCTTTTATTTGCTTTCTTAGTTGTTAATTCGTTTGATTACTCAATATCATACATTTTCTGCCTAGCATACCAGTATTATTTCAATTAATATTAGATTGGTCTTTGTGGGATCGTCACTTGATTACTACAACTAATCTTGTACACTTGCGAATCGGTTTTAGCCACATCAAGTTTTTGGTACCATTGTTGGGGACCAATTGTTAATATTAGTTGTTATCTCTATTGGTATGTCTAGGTCATTATTTTTGCTTTGATGTTTTTGTGTGTGGTTGAAGTCAAAAATAAATAAATAAACAGCTTCATCCTCCATCTTATTGTAACACATCACCTTTGGTTTCTGTTGTCACTTGGCGCTTAATGTAAAGATGCCCGAAAACCTAATTCTTAGTGAATTTTCTTTTTCTCGTTCTTTTTCTCTACATTTGGCCAATGTAGGATTTAAGTTTGGGGGAGAGATAACTTCATGTATAGACTTTGTTTGCATTTTAGTGTGACTTTGCATATTTTTATTTGTTTTTTTCATTTTCTTCTTTCTTTCTTATCTTTTTTCTCATGCATTGCATTGCATATTTGCATTTGGATATTGGATTATTCCCTTGTTTATTCCTTTGTGGGTACTTATAATGGTGCATTGACTGAGAATCTTTTTAATATGCTTTAGTTGTTAATATTACGATTGCGTTATGATGATGATATGATTGATCACGCTTTTGACGTTGACCTGAGCATGTGGACTTTGATTAAGATTCGTTAGGACCGATACTATATTTGCATAAGTCCTCTCATCTCATAATTTTGTCACGTTGCTTAAATTTCTTCTTTCCTCTTCATAAAAAAATAACAAATAAAAACACCAAAAGATAACCCCCTGGGGTGTTGCTCGAGTGGTTAGCAGGGAGGAGTAGATCCTTGGCATGGTAATTCCACTTGGGTTCGAAACATGTTGCTGCGACTAATTGATGACATTTTGGAGTGGTTGGCAGGGAGGAATAGATCCTTGGCGTGGTAATTCCGCTCGGGTTTGAAACATGTTGCTGCCACTAATTAAGGATATTCTTGGTTGAAAAAAAAATAAGTGAAGAAAAAGGAAATGGGGCAGCGTATGACAACGTGGTATTTCTTTGGTTGGGTTGTGACTATTGTGTTTATTGTGTTGAACTAATGTTATCTTGTCATTAATTGAGAAGCATGCTAGGAAGGGATTGGTTTTCTGTTTGATCTTTCGTTATTATTGTTCATATATCACTTGGATAGATACAATTTTTGCATATTTCTTGGCTTCATCAATGATGTGCTTGCTTGAGGACAAGCAAGATTTAAGCTTGGAGGATTTGATAACGTCCATTTTGTACATATTTTAGGATTCTAGTTACATCTTAGTTTATGTTATTTCATGAATATTTTATTTATTTAATAGTTAATTTCACATTATCTTGTATTCGGAGTCTACACTCGTGCTTTTATATATTTCAGGTATTTTTTGGCAAAATGATACAAGACTTTTGAAGAGGCCTTTAACGAAGCATATTGGATTGGATTCAATGATGGCCCACTTGAATTTCATGGAGTTGATGCTTTACAAGATGCAATTTGAAGAGTTGGTCTACTTGATAATGCGTTGGTCAAAGGAAATGGTGGGCCATTTGATAAATTGGTCAAATAAATTAATTAAGGGGAGATTTTGCACGTTTCATATATTAGTAAATTAATGCAATGAAAATCTCACATATTAGGTGTTGAATGATTTTGGACATTATTTATGGGTGAACCTATTAGTCAAAGGTGTTACAATATGTGAGGAGGTTTGTCTTTGTTATAAGATAGGTGTTGAATGTTACAATTGGCCTCTCTTCTTATAGCTTGAGGCTAGAGTACTTTTTATTTTCTTTGTTTTGGAAGAGAAGACAGTAGTTCGTCCTTTTTGGATGACTGTCGGAATGAACTTCAAGACGGAGTTCCTATGCTACTTTGATTAAAAGATTGGTATTATCGTTCTAGCCTTTTGTCAATTTGGATTATTTTATTATTGATTTTATTTTTATCTCCGGTGTTTAATGCATAATCCATATAAATTGATGGTTAGTCTAAATCTATTGATATCTTCGATCATGCTTAGCTAAGCTCCGAGTTCTAAGGTTATGGTGATCTAGACAATGTGAATTTAGATAGAATTGATCTTTTACTTGAATTGAAATATTATTGATTCGTTCCTATAAGCTTTATGCCCATTTTAGTCCAGGCTAATTAGATCCTATTAGAGTTTGAGACTGATAGGTGATAACAATAATTGGTAATCAGGTAGGGGTTTGAGACTGAAAGGTGATAGCTTTTACCAAAATCCTAGAAATTGAACCTGAGTGTTATTTGTGCTAGAGCAACTTAATTACTCTTGAGGATACTAAGTCGTCATAGATGTTCTAGGTTTAGGTTGATTTAACGGAGCGCGAAAGCGAATGTTATCTCAGTGTATATCTAGACTCTAAGTGCCTAATGAGTTTGAATAAGATTAGCTTTGCGCGACAACGATTTCTAGTATAGTTTAAACACATTTACTATCGTCTGAAAGGAGTTAGTGAATTACCTTAGATGAATTACCTTCAATAACTAGACTAGATTTAGGTAAAGTTTGATTTTATCTATCGAAGCATTGTCGCAGTGATCCTTAACCTTAGACACGTTTACCCCTTATCTTATATCTCTCTTTTATTTGCTTTCTTAGTTGTTAATTCATTTGATTTCCCAATATCATACATTTTCTGCCTAGCATATCAGTATTGTTTCAATTAATATTAGATTGGACTCTTTGGGATCGTCACTTGATTATTACAACTAATCTCGTACACTTGCGAGTAGGTTTTAGCCACATCAAGTTTTTGGCGCCATTGTCGGGGACCAGTTGTTAATATTAGTTGTTATCTCTATTCGTATGTCTAGGTCATTATTTTTGCTTTGATGTTTTGTGTGTGTTTCATGTCAAAAATAAATAAATAAACAGCTTCCTCCTCCATCTTATTGTAACACATCACCTCTAGTTTTTTTTGTCACTTGGCTCTTAATGTCAAAATGCCAGAAAAACTAATTCTTTGTGAGTTTCTTTTTCTCTTTCTTTTTCTCTACATTTGGCCAGTGTAGGATTTAAGTTTGGGGGAATGATAACTTCATGTATAGACTTTATTTGCATTTTAGTGTGACTTTGCATATTTTTATTTGTTTTTTTTTCATTTTCTTCTTTCTTTCTTATCTCTTTTCTCATGCATTACATTGCATATTTGCATTTGGATATTGGATTATTCCCTTGTTTATTTCTTTGTGGGTACTTATAATGGTGCATTAACTGAGAATCTTTTTAATATGCTTTAGTTGTTAATATTACAATTGCGTTATGAGGATGATATGATTGATCACGCTTTTGACATTGACCTGAGCATGTGGACTTTGATTAAGATTCGTTAGGACCGATACTATATTTGCATAAGTCCTCTCATCTCATATTTTTATCATGTTGCTTAAATTGTCTTCTTTCCTCTTCATAAAAAAAATAACAAATAAAAAAACCAAAAGAGAACCCCATGGGGTGTTGCTCGAGTGGTTAGCAGGGAGGAGTAGATCCTTGGCGTGGTAATTCCACTCGGGTTCGAAACATGTTGCTGCGACTAATTGATGACATTTTGGAGTGGTTGGCAGGGAGGAATAGATCCTTGGCGTGGTAATTCCGCTCGGGTTTGAAACATGTTACTGCCACTAATTGAGGATATTCTTGATTGAAAAAAATGAATAAGTGAAGAAAAAGGAAATGGAGCAACGTATGACAACGTGGTATTTCTTTGGTTGGGTTGTGACTATTGTGTTTATTGTGTTGGAAGTAATGTTATCTTGTCATTGATTGAGAAGCATGCTAGGAAGGGATTTGTTTTTTATTTGATCTTTCGTTATTATCGTTCATATATCACTTGGATAGATACAATTTTTGTATATTTCTTGGATTCATCAATGATGTGATTCCGTGAGGACAAGCAAGATTTAAGCTTTGGGGATTTGATAACGTTTATTTTGTACATATTTTAGGAGTCTATTGGCATCTTAGTTTAAGTTATTTCATGCAAAATTTATATATTTTATAGTTAATTTCACATTATCTTGTATTCGGAGTCTACACTCGTGCTTTTATATATTTCAGGTATTTTTTGGCAAAATGATACAAGACTTTTGAAGAGGCCTTTAACGAAGAATATTGGATTGGATTCAATGATGCCCCACTTGAATTTCATGGAGTTGATGGTTTACGGGATGCAATTTGAAGAGTTGGTCTACTTGATAATGTATTGGTCAAAGGAAATGGTGGGTCATTTGATAAATTGGTCAAATAAATTAATTAAGGGGAGATTAATTAGGTAGAGAAGTTGAATGGTTTTGGACGTTATTTATGGAGGAACCTATTAGTGAAAGGTGTTACAATATGTGAGGAGGTTTAGCTTTGTTATAAATTAGGTGTTGAATGTTACAATTGACCTCTCTTCTTCTAGCTTGAGGCTAGAGTAATTTTGGTTTTCTTTGTTTTGGGAGAAAAGACAGTAGTTCGTCCTTTTTGGATGACTGCCGGAATGAACTTCAAGACGGAGTTTCTATGCTATTTTGATTAAAAGATTGGTATTATCGTTCTAGCCTTTTGTCAATTCGGATTATTTTATTATTGAGATTTATTTTTATCTCCGGTGTTTAATGCATAATCCATATAAATTGATGGTTAGTCTAAATCTATTGATATCTTCGATCATGGTTAGCTAAGCTCCGAGTTCTAAGATTATGGTGATCTAGACAATGTGAATTTAGATATAATTGATCTTTTTCTTGAATTGAAATATTATTGATTCGTTCCTATAAGCTTTATGCCCATTTTAGTCTAGGATAATTGGATCCTATTAGAGTTTGAGACTGAGAGGTGATAACAATAATAGGTAATCAAGTAGGGGTTTGAGACTGAAAGGTGATAGCTTTTTTACTAGAATCCTAGGAATTGAACCTGGGTGTTATTTGTGCTAGAGCAACTTAATTACTCTTGAGGATACTAATTCGTCATAGATTTTCTAGGTTTTGGTTGATTTAGCGGAGCGCGAAAGTGCCCAATGGGTTTGAATGAGATTAGCTCTGTGCGACAGCGATTTCTAGTCTAGTTTAGACACATTTACTATCGTCTGAAAGGAGTGAGTGAATTACCTTAGATGACTTACCTTCTATGATTGGACTAGATTTAGGCAGAGTTTGATTTTATCTATTGAAGCATTGTTGCAGTGATCCTTAACCTTAGACACACTTACCCCGTATCTTATATCTCTCTTTGATATGCTTTCTTAGTTGTTAATTCGTTTGATTTCCCAATATCATACATTTTCTACCTAGCACACTAGTATTGTTTCAATTAATATTATATTGGTCTATGTGGGATCGACACTTGATTACTAAAACTGATCTCATACGCTTGAGAGTAGGTTTTAGCCACATTAGGAGGCACAAACCAATATAATGACATCACATGATGATCAACAATGTATGATTGAGAAAGTGAGCAGGAGAAACACTTGGCCTACTGCCCCAATATACAAGTGGTTTACTTGTCCCGACATGAGGATCATTTATGCTACCATATTTAATAAAGTGTTAGTTGTTCTAGGAGAAAATAGCAGCAACACGTACATTCCTATTAGAGCATCGTCAGACCATGTACAAGTACAAGTGATCTCAATTATATGTCTTGGTCACATACCCTTGGACTTTAACTAGTTTTTGTAAGTATTTAAAACCAAGTTCTATCATATTCAGCCATATCAATTTTAATTTTAATATTTTTGACATGTTATCATACATCCTATGTCTCCACTCCCTCCACTGCATCCGTTATGGAAGTATCACCAACAATTAACCTTTTTATTGTAGCATAAGATCCTTGCGGCCACAAATCCCAAACTTGTTGCGCACCTACGTCATCTACAAAGGGAAGATAAGTGTTAATTGATAAGTATTAGCATTTACTCATCACATGTTTTAACAACTTATGAATTATAAATTGCAGAACGTTCAGTTCCTAGTCTTGCACTTCAGACACACATGTGTCAAGGCCTGGGTTCCTGAGCCAGATCCCCTGTCATCCGTAGATTCTATTGCGTCTGGTCTTGACCATATCCCATCTCTCATACACGATTACGTGGATACTCAATTGATAACCACCTTTGTAGAGAGATGGTAGCCAAAAACCAACTCATTTCACCTGCCTTTTGGTGAGATGATGATAATGCTGCATGATGTGTACATTTAGATGGGGATCACTATCACTAGAAAGAGCACATGAATCCCCATTTGACCGGCGGATTAAGGGGAAGAACGCCTATCTATCGAAGAAGCTGGAAGATGTTAAGAGATTCTTCTAAGTTGATATCTCCAAGTCCAACATAGCCCATACTCTACTCAAGCAACATTACGAAAGCGGAGTCTTCGATGAAGTAGTTGCTGGATCGGGATATCTGCTACATATCCTTGATTCATCTTATTCTCAAACAAATCACAAGATAAGATACCGGTGTCCAATATTGACTATGTCCGTGATTTGGAAGAGGTTGAAGATTGGGCAATGGGGCGGGTCTACTTGCACGAGTTGATTGTAGGCAAATATCCACATACTATACTGATAGGTGCAATCCCGTTGGCACTAAGAGTGATTTTCTGGTGACTATAGGTGCGTTTCGGAGTCACTTAGTCATTAAATGAAGCATATGAGGCATCGGGGCAAAAGACGGCTGAGCTAGAGCGAAGAAGTGCCGAGGAGTTGATCTGAGTTCAAATGGGTCGTTATACCTAATCTGATGTCTGATTGAGGTGATTTCAATTTGAAGAGTTAGATCTTGAAGTGTACTACATTCCCTCCAAATTTGGGTGCAATTGGAATTGTGAGTCAAAGGTTATGACGATGTTTCTGAGCTGTTGCAGGAGGCAATAAAGAGCAAACCGCGGTTGCGCCTGCGCCATCAATGCCAAAATCGGAAGTCTTTGAAACTGCATTCTCTTTATGGGCTTTGATGTTAGTTTCGGTTTACCTTTTTATGAGGGGATTAGAACAATTTTTCTAGGGTTTTGACCACAATTTCTTTCACATTCTCATATTCTCTCATTCTCTTTTGCACTTTTCTCTCTAGAAACTCTTAGTTTTCTCTCACATTCTCTCATTCTCATGACTTTGGCAAAATTAATGCACAAGCCGTATAAAGGACGTTCTACTCTCCCAGGCCAATCCTACAGTGGTGTGAGGTTATCTGGAATGGGGTTCATCAAAGGAAATGGTCCTTCATGTGCTGACTAGCAACATTGAACAAACTTCCTACTGCAAGTAAATTGATGTAGTGGAATATTACAACATATGATTTATGTGTGTTGTGTAATATGGCTCCTGAGACTGAGGCACACCTTTGGTTTGATTGCAATGTCACTAAATCCATTCCGTAGAAGGTGTTAGCATGGCAAGGTGTGCACTGTCATAAGTCTAGTTTGCTAGAGTGGTGGAACTGGTTTTCTCTATGTCCTCAGAAGAACAACAACATATACAAAAGCAGGTTGATGTCTGTCATGGGAACAATTTACTTTACTTGGCAATTGTGAAATGACATTATTTTCAACAACAGAATCCTTAGTACTGATGTTGCTGCACATGAAATCATCTCTTATTGTTCTTTTAGGATTCTGCATAAGTTGAATACTAATAGCCGAAGGGGTAGGGCTATGGTTAGGCGTATGATGAATACATGATGATCTTTGTAGTGTAATCCTCATTATTAATACAATTTCTTACCATTTGGCCAAAAAAAGATGATGAGGAACTAATCCTCTTATTCACTCTTCGGATTGAGGCTTCCGGATTTGGCTAGATTGTAAGATTATGAACCTCTTGTTTTATTCAATATAAAGTTGTTTTGATATTTCTTGTGTTTGAGCTTTGATTGATTTATGTTGATTTTTCTAGAGTTTCTAACTAGATCTTGATGTTTATCATATTGTTAGATTAGATAATCGATTTGAAAAGTCTTTTCTTGTGGTAGCAAACATAATTTGCATAAACTATTTGCGAGTGCATCATGTGTAGATTTGTCAAATTTTGTGTCGAGTATCCGATGATTTGTCTATGATATTGCATGAACCTATATATTCTTGATCATAATGCTATTATGTTATTGAATCTTGGGATTTCCTTGGTTATATAATAGTAATGATTTGTAGGACTATTTGGACTAGTTGGTTTCTTAGAACAAGGATTAGGACAACTTATTGAATATATGAACGTAGGTTGTTAGGAATCCGATACTTATTGCCTATCTGTATGCCGAGATCTGAAGAGTGAATGCTTTAAGTCAATTCATTTCTTACTATTTGTTTTTTCATGCTTTGTTCACTTACAATCGAACCCCACCAATCTTTACTTGTTAATTATTCATAGGTATTAGACGGAAAACTTATCTCCCTTGAGTATGATCCCTACTTCCACTATACTTTATAGTGAGAGTTTGGTAATTCTTGACTTAGGCGATACGACTTTCACCTAATCATATACACTCATCCTAGTAAGTGTTTGTTTAATCAATTATATTGTTTACATTGTAATTAATATAAATGAGTTTATAATAGTGAAATGATATATGTACAGTTAGATATACTCATATGACCCGACGTTCTGTAGTGAGAAAAGTGACGCATGGGATGGTCAAATTCCATATGCAAAGAAGTGGGCGCCGACTCCTGTGACAATGCGTGGGAGAAACTACCAAGTCGAGCTTGATGAAATGACCGAATACCAGGTTAGTTATATTTACATATTTGATGGTGTAGATGAAATGACCGAGTTCTTCACTTGTTTGAATAAAAAATGCATTGTGTACCATGTTAAAGGTTGACTGGTGACCATACGACGTCCTAGATTTCACCATGTCCAACCTCTCCCCGTCACTTTTTCATGGTGTGTTGGCATTCTATCATGATGTGATGGAACCCTACATGCCTGATTAAGTTACGAGGCAATTTGGGTGGGTCCTTAAGGTGTCGGATCTTATTATACTAATATGAGCCAATTGCGATGGTTTAATTCACAAGATTTAACACATATTGAGAGGAGTTATAAACTATATTAGCAGAGTTTTGATTAACTGAGTCAAAGATGAGTAGATCAAGTATTCAAGGGTTTTTACATACATTAGAGGAGATTAGAGTTAAGTTGTCAATGGAGCTACGGAATGGAGGTTTTCCACACATATCAAGTAGAAGTTTAGCTGTCAATAGTGAAGAGTCGACAGAGTGGTGGTCGTGACCCGTGCCTTTTCTACCGTGATCTGCGCTCGTTTGTCCAGTCAGAATTCACCCTTGTCCCATGTGGTAGATCATTCTGTTGCAAAGGATAAGAAGGATCTCACTGACCTCAACCGTCGCACCTTGCACCTTATTCGCCACGCCGTTCGTCCGAATAAGATAGAAGATTCGTCCGAGTATCTTTGATTTACCTTTGAAGATATACTTGAGCAGCTATTATTTTATAGTTTAGTTATATAATCCCGCCGGATCAAATACTTGTCATTAGACAAAATTTCACAAAAATTAAGGTAGAATTTTCTTTCCCTAAATAACCATACTAAAGTGTTATTGAAAATGTAAAAAGCAATGTCTAGAGAAATAAAGTAGCTTTAATGTAATAATTATATAGGGATAAATGTGGTAAAATAAGGAAAAAGTTGGTAAAATAACATGTATTTGTATTCAATAAAATTGTCCTAAAATGACATATATTTGTATCCCGAGGGAGTATTTAATTCGGTTTGTTAGATTATATATTTATTTACTTAGTTGAAATTAGGTTAAGTGAGTCTCCTATATAAGGAGTCTTTCTCCCTACGAGCCAATAACTAGCAACTTAGTTTATTAGTCTTATTTCTTATTATTTCTTAGAGCATAGCATGAGGAGCTAAGCTCCAAATATTGTTTCCCTTTGCTGCTGAAGTTTTGGTTTTGTGAGTGTTCTTATGTTTATATTGATTCCGTATTACTTTGATGTTTCATTCCATAATTATCTTCTAATTTCTTTGTATGATTGATTAGATTGAGAACCTAGACATTCATGATTACTTGCATATTATCATCATAGGAAAATAGTTTGCTTGTGTTTAGACTGGTTGTGGGTACAAGTAAAGGAGGAAATTTTTACACATAGTTGAGATTTGTAGACACGCCTTTTGGCCTCGTCTTAGTTGTTGGGATTTGTAGATGTTGGTGTATTGGCTCGTATCAAGGACTAAGATTTGGAAATTCTAGTGGCGTGGCTCGTCTTAACTATGCCTATCCTGGGTATCAAACGTGTTCTATAGTGTTTAGGTTTGCAGATGTAGAATGTCAATGTGACTTTAGGATAGGGCAACATAGGAATTAATATCGGTAGCTGATAAAGAACATGGTGACCTAAATAAAAATGGATATAAATGGATGAGTAAAGAGGAAAAATAACCAATCACCTAAAGTAATCACCAATAAACCCCAATCTTTACTTGTTAATCACATAAATCCTATTCTATGTGGGATTGACTCCTTACTTCCACTTGCTAATTATTATTTGGGATTAATGATTAATTTTACTTTGACAACATGTGTGTGCCACAACACGCATACGGGTGCTCTTCACTTGCAAGGCCACATGTCACATACAACCCTTTAAGGCCAACAGATATAGGAGTGAGACGAGGTACTTAGTGGAGTAAATTAATTAGGATTGGGATTAGGATATGATAAACTTTCACTCCATTAACTTGGATGATATGGTCCCAGAAGCCGAGCATGGTTTTGAATTTACATTAGACTATATGTGATGGTATCTCCTACATACTCACCCTCGTATTGCGGGATGTAGACCGTCTTGAAGTCGAAAGCCTGGGTGCTTCCTCTTCTTGCTTTGCCTCTTCATATTGTGGCTCTGGTCACGATGTAATGCCCATCCACTCATGTAAGTTCTACAAAACAATTCAAATGGTTATTAACATAAAATTTTCAACTTATCCTATGAAAAGTGCTATTCAAATACACTAAATAATTATTTATCTGATCACGGTGCCCTTTATCCATTGGTATATCTTGTGGATTTTGAGCAAAATCTAAGAAGTCAGGTCATTGGTGTTGGTGCTGAGACTGATATTGGTCAGGTATACCACCACCAAATTGTTGCAAGGTGTAGTACTCCAACAATGAAGGATGGCATGAAGAAACCTCTGTCATATAAGCAGACACCATTGTAGGTGTATGTGACAACGATGCTGGAGGATTTGACATATATAGAGGCATCTACGGGGACAGATGTTGATCCATGGGGATCGACGTCACGGGACATTGATGTACGTGGTGCATCACTCTAGGACTTCCCAGCAGCGGCCCTCTACTTCTTTCGTACATATCTAGCTCATGATATTCTCTGAGCTCCAGCTGCCTCTTCTTCAACTATGCATGCCTCTTCCTCTTTTCTTGCAGCTTCTTCTCTTGCTGCGTATCGCTTTTTGTAACGTCCAGACCTCCCGAATTTTTTCAACAACTTTCTTCAACTTATCATATAAACAATATAATATATATTAAAATTATTGAATAATATTTATAATTAAATTTATTTAACAATAAACTAATGCAGGAAACTTCACTTGTTATTTTATATAGAATAAGTGATAGAACTTGAGTTTTGTAAAACTGAAGAAAACACCAGAAAATAGTGACGCTTCTGGCTGGACAGAAATGAGGACAAAAATCATCATGTTTCTAGCTGGACAGAAATGTGACACTTCTCAATAGTGGCCAGAAACACCAGAAAATAGTTTCTAGCCAGGCAAAACACATAAACAACAAAAAAACAGAAATCTGGTGAAAAAACAAGGTGAAATCTGGAAAACAAGTACACATCAACATGCAAACTAATTTCAACAATGAAAATTAACATGCAAACACAATTTAAATTTCATACTAAGTTATTTCATAATTTTAAGTTTCTAACCCTAATTAATAAAAATAACATATAAACATCCAATTTTCATTATTCCTATATATAAATCACAGGGACACAGATTGATTTACTTGAATTTTAGAACAATTAAGAACCCTAGTTGAAATTATCAACATAAACAAGATCTAACCCTAAATGTTCAAGAATAACAACAACTAGATAGAAAAACAAGTTACTAACCATTTTTAGTAGAAATGAAAAGAAAAATATGAGGAATAGAGCGAGTAGATGCGTGACGAAGCTACAAGGCACCAAATCCGTTTACTTCTATTAAAGAGGGATATGGAGGCGTGGAAGAAGGGTTATGAGGGCTAGTGACCCCAAAATTGGGCTTTTATAGTGAAATAGTAGAAACATGACGGTTCTGGCATGCCCAAAACGTCACGTTTCCTTTTACCCATAGATCATCATGTTGTCAGAAGCCCATGAAATGCCACATTTTACTTGGTATAAAAACGCTGCGGTTCTTCATGCGACGGTTAGAAGAAAAAAGGGGTGTGATAATTAGAAATACCCTATATCTATATACTAAAGTACAATACTCCCGCTTATGTGTCGTCTTGTCATTAAAACATCCTACATGGTGATCTAGTATTAGGTTCATATATGTGTCGTCCTTTTAGATAAGACACTTCAATTGACCAATTATTTGATTTTTTTGTCAAGATAGATTATTTAATTATTTAACACTTTTTATGTGTTCATTTAATAAACTTTACCTTATAGAGTCTTAATGATAATAACAATAGCATATTGATTATGTTATTGGACGATAAAATCTTATCTATTATATTAATATTGTTTTATAATAAGCCTTTAATTTCATGTTGAATTGTTAACAAGAAAATTTACAATATTGATTAAGTTACTTTATATTTTTATTTACTTTTCTTGTATAGATCTCGACTAATATCTTTAAAACGTAGATACATCTACTATATATAGTAGTATTTATCGCCTACAGCTATATAAACAATCTTATTTATGAAATGAATATAGATTTAGAAAATTGTCCAGTAAGTATTCTTATCAAAAAAAAAGATAGATTTATCATCCATCTTCCATCTATGTACTAAAGTAGAGTACTCCTTACTTCCACTTGATGACAAAAACAGTAAAAACAACAAAACCATATTCTACTGCATGAACTAACTATAAACAACAAAACCTAGTTTTACCAAAATCAAAAAGCATAAACAAATCACTGGAAAAATAGTCGGAAATTGATATGAGATTGACGAATAAGATGGACTCAATATATGCAACTGGAGAGCGCAAACACAGAGGGGGATTCGGCGCGAGGAAGAGACGATAGCGATGCAAGAGCGAGGGCGATGCGAGGCGAGGCTAGGCGACGCAAAATCGATGCGAGAGTGAGGGCGGCGCGACTCCGACGAAATCGATGCGAGAGCGAGAGAGGAATGGAGTGAGAGAGGAATGCGAGAGCGACTGAGAGAGGTGTGAGCGCGGAAGTAGAAAGCTATCTATTGAAAAGGTGTGAGCGCGGGGGTCATTAAGTAAAGTTTCTTTAAATGGGGGTAGTTTCCTGTGATATAAGAGAAAAGAGGGCAATGGGCCCAATTTTCTCAATAATAACAATCTTATTAATATTTTTTGAGATAATATTACATTTATACTTATCTTGTATAGCTTATCGTCAATAATATGTATGACATAAGTTATAATAACAATCTTATTTATTAATGATGAGATAATTTTATATTTTTACTACCTTTTATAGTAAGTTTCTTTAATTTAAAACACTGTTTTTCTAACACTAATTATATGATTTTATTATATATTTATAATACTAAAGAACAACTTATATTTGTTGTATTATTATATATGAGAAAGATAATTACTTATGTTATAACTCAATATGATATATTTTTATTAGTATTATTTATTTTTATATATTTATTATATCTATAAATTATTTATTTTCAATATAAAAATATTTGATAAATTGTGTGCATGGTATGCGAGTTAAACTAGTATATAATACTAAACCCAAATATAAATTGGTGATCTGTCAGTCTTATATTGAATGTAATATATGACGCTCTCTTATTAATCCACATAAAAATATACCAAGTGTCAAAAAACTAAAATTTAGAATTAATATTTTATTTACTATATATATATACCCTTGATTATTTCTCTGTTAAGATATTCTAATTTACGCAAGATATGATGTATTATTCTTGACAATATTTTTTTTATTCTGAACTGGAAACAAAATCTTCTATTTTACACAGGGAAAAATTATTTGAAAATAAAACGTTATACTTTATTTTTTTAATAAAGATATCTTACAAAGAAAACTAGGAAATGACTAAAATAAACAATTACAAAGATTTGAAAGAAATTATTATATAAACATAATCACTATTTAATATCTACGAGAAAGATATTTAATTATATTTTGATTTAATATGATATATTTTTATTAGTATTTTTGTTTATGTATATTTAATAACTATAATACATGTATAAATTATTTTATTTTAAATTTACAAAATATTGGATAAATCATATGCATAACACACTAGGTAAACTAACTAGTAAAGAACTAATTTGCGTTTCCATCTATTCAAAAAACTACTTGCATTATTTATTTATGTATATTTAATAACTATAGTACATCTCTGCTTGTTTTTGAAGGATTTGATATACTGAATAAGGATCCGATGAAAACAATCCTTATGGTGTGAAGTGCGAACTTTCTCGGGTACACATATGACACACTAATGTTCACATATAACATGCTAATGTTCACATATAAAGGGATTAAAAAATCACTCAGAAAACGTAAAAAAAATAAAAAAATAACAGTTCACCATTAATTACAAAAATGCCACCGCGTGGATTCATTAAAAAAACCCGTCTTTTAATCACAGCCCTCCATTTTTTAATCTAATGACTCAACATGCTTCGCACTTCACACTATAAGGGTTGTTTTCACCGGAACTCACCTCTTGATATACTTGTATTCAAAATTCTATGTTATTCTGGTCGTTAAACTATTTTTTTAAAGTAATACATTCTATGTACAAAAGTTTGTATCTTTCCTTTAATCTTATATACAATTAGAAGTAACTTTTATGATAAGAATTACTCTCCCTGCCCGTTTCTAAGGTCCTAGTAGATCTGATCATATGTGGATCTGGATGGTATGTGGACTGGGATTTTACCAAAAAATGTGTGCACATGGACGGGTCGGATAAGGACAACAGAAACAAGCTCGAAAGTCGGCTGCTTATATCCAATCTTGTGAGTGGACGCGGGTAGCCCGTGGGTCTCGTTTTACTTATAAAAAATTTGGTTACAAATAATAACATAGAAAAAATGTTTAATACTTTTATAGTTAATGTGCTATTGTATTACAAGTTTAACTCGCTCCATGCATGCGATTTATCCAATATTTTATATTAAAATAATAATAAAAACTATAGATATATTATAGTTTTTATATATACTCAAATAAACCATGTTAATTATATCATAATGAGTTAAAATAATATAAGTAAATATCGTTCTCATAGATAATATATAGTGATTGTGTTTATATAGTACTTTCATTGTAATTGTGATTCTGTGTGTTTTTTTATTCATTTTCTTCCTTTTTATAGAATATATTTATGATCCAATATAAAAGTTAGTCTTGGATTTTTAACAATGTTAGATTTTCCTTTGTATAAAATAAAAGATTTTGTTTCTAATTCAAAATAAAAATAAAATATTCTCAAAAGAATACTTAAACGACTCTCTAAGTTACGTTGTTTTCTTTTTCTTTATTAAATCATAATATCCTCGTTATATAATACTAAAGGAAATGTGTATAATTTCTGCTACGTGTCTGCCAAATTGAATACCACGTGGCTATAGTAAAACAATAACAAACTCTTAAAATTTAACACGTGTAAAACAGTGTTTAGAATGAAAAAAAAAAGATTATATTTGTCCAAATTAATGAGAGGTTAACAGTTCCTTTAGTTTTATATAGATAGATTAGATTGTTTTGCTATTTTATGTGTTTAGATAATATCGAAATTTAGCTAATAAAATAGTCTGACATTCCTAGACTTGTTTTTTGGACTCATAAGCGATGAACTTAAATTTAGTTTGGAATAAGGGTAATAATATTACTAGTAAGTAATATCTTTCTATATAATATATTTATTTAATTTACAAACATATATTTATATTAATATTAGTAATATAAAGAAGTTTCCTCTGAGTACCATATATATGGTGCGGACTCCTCGGACTCATCATAGTCGTTGGATCATTTGATTAAAAAGGCGTTTTTCACGTGCTCACACGCGCATGCATCACGACTGACTCTTCAGTTTCTAATTTCCTCCCATTTTTTCAGAGTTACACTCTCTTTCTCTCTCTCCTTTCTTCGTCCTTCGCTCATACTCTACGTGTTTCTTTGTAATATTTTTTCTACAAGTTCATTTTTCATTCTTTGCATTTTATGGCTCTGTTTAGTTGATTATCATGTCTTCAAGTCAAGGCAATGACAAATCACATGTTAGTCCGAACGCTGGTGAGAATCTAAACCCTAACTTGTTGTATTTTTTAGCTTCATTAGTTTTTTTGTGTTTGCGATAGTATTTTTGAGTTCATGAATGATTATTTTGTGTCGAAGTTCATCAATAGTTGTTTCGGTAGTTTTTAAAGTTTATTAAAAACAAACACAATCGAGTTTCGATTGTGTTTGTTTTTTTATTTTCATTGTGTTTTATGTGTCTGTGATCATGTTTGGAGTTTATCATTTTGTGTGAAAGTTCATCAATGGCGCTTTCTATACTTTTTGGACATCTGATTGTGCTAGATTTTGTTATGTTCGGTTTTGCTGTTAAATTTGTTACTATTTTGCTTAGAAGTGCACTTGCCATGAACATACAGGTGCATTTTCTTCTTACATATGCAAGTGCTATTTTTCTTGTTGTTGTCAAATATATTTTTTGTAACAGCTTATGTCTAAGAAAGAATATCCAGACCAAGAAAAGTATTTTATCTGGAGGAAAAGAAAGATGAACCTCGTGGTAGCAGTACTCTTGCTTTGTATGAGAATGTGAAAGAGACAAATGGTTATATATCTAAGATTTCATTCATATGTTGTGATTTATTCTGTCAAGTTTTAGTTATTTTAAATTTAACTATGCATTTTTTTATTTCAATCGTTCATCTTGCAATGGAAGATCCTACCCCTAAATCAAAAAAGCGAAAAAGTAAAAGGAAATTATCAAAGTTGAAAGAAAATTTTCCATTATAAAATCAAATGGTAAAATTGAATTGCTTGTCATGTGTTTAAAAGTGCACATTTCATGTAATGAAGTGCACTTTCATATAACTGGAAGTGGACTTTTCATTAGTTGTAAGTGTACTCTCTATATAATTTGTATTGCACTTATCATTAGTTGGAAGTGCATTCTCTATATTATTTGTAGTGTACTTCTCATTCTTTAAAAGTGCACCCTTATACTGTTTGAAAGTGCACTTCATTAGCTAGAGGTGCACTCTCTATATAATTTATAGTGTACTTCTCATTAGCGGGAAGTGCACTCTCTATATTATTTATAGTGCACTTCTCATTCTTTAAAAGTATTGGTGATTTTAGTGAAATTATTGATCATTTAGTGTGATTGGGGTTCACGTAATACCAAGTAAATTCCATTCGTCAAACTCAAGTAAGGAGGCACGCTTGAATAGGTGATGGTGAATTTAGGAGGAGGCCAAAATAGTACAAGTAAAGGAGAAGTCCCTACAAGGAATCTTATAAAAGTACGGACAAGTTATGGATAGAGTAAGGCTGAAGGGACTCTAGGAAGGGAACTGGAAGTATTTGTGAAAGGAATCTATACCCGGAAGTTCCTTTGGACCAAAATGACGGTTATAAATGGTTATTAGTATAAGCACATGATGAAAATTGCTTAATAATCGTGCTTAATTATTTAATTATCATTTAGTTAATGGAGAACGTGCATACACGTTGGTAACCGTCCTTGGTACTTGTAACCGCAAGGTAACTGCTTGTAACCGTTTCGGTTACCTCCCTCATCAGATTTTTAACACTCCCTTGCCTATATAAAGGCTATGAGAGCCTTGGTGTTAAGGTTAATGTTCAATCTACTTTCGAACTAATTGATTAGCCAAAAGTTAAAGTCCATCAAATGCAATTCTATTGTCGAGTTCTCGATCTAAAGCCAAGACGAGATCTTGTGGATTTGTCTTATCTCATTTCAGATTTTGCGGACACCCTGGGACTTATAACCTAAGGGATTCCTCAGATTTCCCTAAGAGACCTGACTCCTCAGTTATGAATGAAGGAATGTTTTCTTTACTTTGGCATGCTAGGCTAGAAGATGTTCATTATAAGCATTTGCTTGCTATGTCTAAGGATGGGATGATCCCTTCCTATGATATGAATGTTGGAAAATTAGAACTTGCATGCTTACTAAGATTACTAGGCAACCTTTTTCTGAAATTCAAAGGAATAGTACAGTTCTTGAATGTATACATAGTGATCTATGTGATTTTCATGCTTCTTCATCATACGGAAATAATAAATATGTTGTTACCTACATAGATGACTATTCTAGGTACTGTTATGTATTTTTTTACATACTAAGGATGAGGCTCTTGGTAAATTTCAAATTTACAAAACTGAAGTTGAACTTCAGAAGAGTACCATGATAAAAAGGATGCGTACTGTTAGAGGTGGTGTATTTTGATTTAGAATACTTCCAATCTCTGAGAAATATCCATGAGACTACGACTACCTATACACCACAACAAAATGGTGTGTCGGAGAGGAAGAACCGAGTTCTTAAGGAAATGGTAAATTCCATGTTGTCCTAGTCAGGGCTGAATGATGAGTTTTGAGGAAAAGCCATGCTAACAGCTTGTTAACTACTCAATAGAGTTCCTAAAAAAAGGAACAAGGGTATCCCATATGAACTCTGGTTCCAAAAGAAACCAAATTTGAATTACTTTCGAATTTGGGGATGTAGGGCCATTGAGAGAGTACTCGATTTAAAGAGAAAAACTTCGGGTGAAAAAGATGTTGATGTATCTTTATTGGATATGTTGAGCATTCCAGGGCTTATATGTTCTATGTAATTGAACCTAACAAAAACATTTCAGTTCATTCCGTAATTTAGTTAAGGATACAGAGATTGATGAGAAACGATTTACACTGTCACCTTTAATGAATGGTAGTGTGGCCAGTTTTAGTGAAAACCAAAAGTTGTCCATGTTACCTCAACAAATAGGACTGCACAACTAGGTCGACACGGTGAACCGGATTTTCTGGGAATGGTGGCCCAGGGACCGGACAAACCTGGACATGTTGGGGCCTGATCCATTTCCAGGTCGGTCCTGAAACACAGATTATAAATTTTGATTTACACTTTCAGTAAATAGCCAACCAATCTATTTTTTAAGCGAGGAACATCTGTGAATTTATTTACTGTTTAGAATGTATATAAGAGAAATATTATTAATGTTTTGATAAACGAAGGTCTTTGATTTTCATATCCTTCTCTGCCTTCCATTATTAAATTTGGTATTCAATAAATTTTCCCAACCTGTCCTCAATCTTCGAAGCAAAGACAACCGTCTCTTCTACTTATTGATTCAGATAAAGAACTAAACAAAAGCTAAATGTTTGAGCGATAAAAAAACATAGGTAGGTGTCACTAGGATTTAAAATGGGTCCGGTGATGGGTGAAAATATCACTTCTATCATTCACTCATCTACTTTTTTTCATCATCTAATTCACCCACCACCCGTTTAAAGTATCACACATTATTCGTCCACCCGTCATCCACAGGTGAAATAGGTGAAGCGGGTGCACCCATTTATCAACCTGATTTTCATATTATATTTTTATCAACTAGATATACATAATTTAAAATTATTTACAAATTCAAAAACACACGACACAATTCGTATTCTTAACACTTAAAAACATTACATGATGTCGAAAATATAAAAAAAATATTACATAAACAAAGACTAAAAATTAGACAACTCTTCTACCCCATTATCTTCTTCACATGTCTCAGACTTCATACAAAGAACATAAACCCCCTAGTTTTGGATTTTAAATTTTTGTAAAAATTAATATAGATAATATATTAAAATATATTTATATAGATATAAAAATATACGGGTGGGGGGTGATGGGTGGGTGGCGGGTGGTGGGTGATCTTACATCATCCACATCCGATCCACCATCCGTTCACCCAACAACCGTTTCACCCATCATCCGTTTATTTTGGGTTTTCATCCGCAAAACTCTGGTCGGGTGACGGGTGAAATGGTCACCCACGGACGATTTCAAACCCTAGGTAACAGGTAAAGTAAAAAACAGAGTAGGTAACAGGTAAGAGTGAAGAACTAAGGTTCCGGGTGGAAGCAGTGGCGAATCTAGGATATGAGAATTGAACTCAAAATCTTTCACTAGTAAATTTAGGATTTACCACCTTAGATAGAGAATTTTGTTGATGCATAATGGATTTTTTTTTAAGTATTTTTTTTCTTTTCTGTTTTTTCACTAAATATAGTTATCGGGTTCGGATAAAGGGGGCACGGGACCCCCTCATACCCCCCTAAATCCGACTCTGGGTGGGAGGTGGACGATTGGAAGGCAAGACAGAAACAGGAGTCTGGCGCGGTGAGTCTTTGTGGGGCCCATGCCGATAGTGTACAGTTAGAGCTGATCGGAGTAGGTCAAAGGGAAGGATGACGACTGCGAGCGTGAAGGATGCAGATCTGAAGTGAACTAGAGAAGGGGGAAGAGAGAGACATGGAGACGGAGACAGAATAGTAGAGGGTTTTAGTGTTTTACGATTTAACTTCTTTCTTTTTTTTATACAATATAGGTTTCGGTCCAATCCGGGTTGGACCGGAATATCCGGGTCGGTTCAGGACCAACCTGGAACCTGGAATTGTAAAAAAAAAACTGGATCGTGGACCGGAGAGGGATTGTCCCGGTCTTAGACCGACCCGGATTTTCCGGTCTGGTTCACAATTGTACAACCCTCAAAGGATCTCAGAAGGCTTGATGTCCCTTCAAGAGAATACTGAACCTGAGGTCTGTAGAAGTAAGAGAATTAGATAGGAAAAGTCCTTTGGTCTTGACTTATAAGTTTACTTGGTTGAAGAAACAAGGGACGAGCTTGGTACTCAGTACTCATATTGTTATAGTATTGAGAATGATCCGAGGAATTTGCTGAGGCATTGAGGTACCATTATGTGTCATTTTTGAAAAAGCCATCAATGATGAAATGGATCCCATTATGAGAAATAATATATGGATCTTGGCTGACCTTCCCCTTGGTTACAAAACATTGGGAAGTAAGTGGATCTTAAAGAAGAAGATGAGAGTAGATGGTACAATTAATAAGTTTAAGGCTCAATTGGTTATCCAAGGATTTAGACAAAAGTATGGGATTGACTACTTTGATACCTACGCTCCGGTTGCTAGAATTTCAACCATTAGGTTGTTGATTGCTCTAGCTTCGATCCATAAGTTGGTCATTCACCAAATGGATATGAAGACAACGTTCCTTGATGGGAAATTGGATGAGGAAGTTTATATAGAAACAACCTGAAGGGTTTGTTGTTCCTGGACAAGATCATAACGTATGCAAATTGGTCATGTTCTTATATGGACTAAAACAATAACCAAATCAATGGCATCAAATATTTGATGAAATTGTATTGTCATATGGATTTAAACTAAATCAAGCAAACAAGTGTGTGTATAACAAAATTTGATCCTTCGGGAAATGGAGTTATAATTTGCTTGTATGTAGATGACATGTTAATCTTTGGTAATAACCAAAGGGAAGTTGATCTTACAAAGGAAATTTTTTCATCTAAGTTCTCCATGATGGACATGGGAGAGGTTGGCATTATCCTTGGGATTAGGATGCTAAGGGAACTAGATGGTATATATTTGACACAATCTCATTACATTCAAAGGTATTGAAGAGGTTAAATTGCGATAAAATTTCCCCACCAAACACTCCTTGTGATCCGAGTTGAAAGTTGTTTCTGAACAAGGGAACGGATGTTCCACTACTTGAGTATTCAAGGGTATTTGGATGCTTGATGTATTCTATGACTAGTACTAGGCCGGATATAGCTTTTGATATAGGGAAACTCAGTATGTATGCTAGTTACCCTAGTACGTCCCATTGGAAAGCTTTTCATAGGGTACTTTGGTTCCAAAAAGGAACTATAGACTATAGTATAACATATGTTGGATCACCTTCAGTATTAGAAGGGTAATACGATGCAAGTTGGATTACTAATGAAGAAGATCATTCTTTTACTAGAGGATGGGTATTCCTCCTTGGTGGAGGAGTTATCTCATGGGCTTCAAAGACGCAAACTTGCATAACTAGTTCCACTATGGAATCCGAATTTGTTGCATTAGCTGCTACCAGAAATGAAGCGGAATGGATAAGGAATTTAGTCTATGAAACTCCCTTATGGAAAAATCGATTTCACCTATTTCATCCATTGTGATAGAGCTGCAACGTTTTCTAAGGCTTATAGACACTACAATGGGAAGTCAAGTCATTTAGGCATGGGGCATAGTGCGATAAGAGAGCTTATTTTGCATGGGGTGATTTTCGTGGATTTTGTTAGGTCTCAACAAAATTTGGTGGATCACATGAAAGAGTGATTGTCAAGGGACTTGGTTTCCAGTCTACTAAAGGGATGAGATTAAGATCCATATAAAGCTTATAGTGGTGGGATTAGGGACGAATTCACTGTGGAAAACATACAATTAGAAGTTAGAGAGAATAAAGGTATTGTCCCGGGTTGTGCTCAGTACCTACATGAAGGAGGGTTGTGTAATTCTTTATAGTTCCTTTGAAAAAGTGCAAGTTATAGGTGCACGATTAAGGACATTGTTTCCTAAAGGATTTACCTGTGAAAGTGTGAAATTTGGCCATTTCATGAAGCTTGGGTTGGCTTCACATACGCTTATGAATGGATAAGAAATCCAGTCCCTTACGAGATTCAAGTAATACTTTAGAGTTGTAAAGTAAGTTTGCATGTGTGTTATCTTCATGTACTCAAAGAGGTTGATTTGTTTAATCCTTAGTGAAATCATGGTTTCCGAGTGCTTGTAAAGTTTAATTACACTAAGTGGAAATTCAATCTTCTTGGCATTTTTATTTAAACACGAATGGGGATAATATCTTGCTAATTTTATGAATCAAGGATTACACTAAATAGGGGAGATTTGTTGGTGATTTTATTATAGTTGGTCATTCAGTGTGATTGGGATTCATGTAATACCAAGGAAATTCTCTTCATCAAACTCAAGTAAGGCGGTGTGAAGTACACGCTTGAGTAGGTGATGGTGAATTCGGGAGGGGGGCAAAGGTCACAAGTAAAGGATAAGTCCCTACAAGGAAACTTACCAAATTACATACATGTTACGAACAGAGTAAAGCTGAAGGGACTCCAGAAAGGGAACTGACAGCATATGTGAAATGAATATGTACCCAGAAATTACTTTGGACCAAATTGGTAGTTATAACGGTTATTGGTATAGGCACATGTTGGAAACTTCTTAATAACCCTGGTTAATTAATTAATTATTATTTAATTAATGGAGAACGTGCATACATGTTGGTAACCGTCCTTGGTATTTGTAACCGCTTGTAACTTCTAGGTAACCGTCGTTAACCGTTGCGGTTACCTTCCCTCATTAGATTTTCGAGCACTCCCTTGCCTATATAAAGGATTGGAGGGCCTTAGTGTTAAGGTTAATGTTTAATCTACTTTCAAATAGATTCATTAGCCAAAATTTAAAGTCCATTAAACACAATTTTATCGTTGAGTTCTCGATATAAAGTCAAGATGAGATCTTGTGGATTATCTTATCTCACTTCAAATTTTGCGGATTCCCTGGGGCTTATAAGGTGCAAAATACTGATTTCAGAAAGTGTTAATCACAATTCAAATCTTATATGAGCACAGTACCATTGATCAATTCCCTTGAGCAACCTTCCTCAACAAATTCCCTACAGATTTTCCAAAGCGGCTACCTTGAAGATAGATGATTTCCAACAAAAAGTGCACTCTTATATTGTTATAAAGTGCACTAAATTAGCTAGAAGTGCACTCTTTATATAACTTGCAGTGCACTTCTCATTATATGGAACTGCATTCTGTATATTATTTGTAGTGCACTTCTCATTCTTTAAAAGTGTAACTAATGTTGTTTGAAAGTGCAATTCTTGTATGTTTTTTTAATCACTTTTGATGCTTTTTATGTGTTTGTAAGGTGCATCAATCAAAGAGACAAAAGCTTCCCATATCAGCATTAGAAAGCATCTATGTTGTTTCTTGACGATAATGTAGAAGAAGAGCATGTCTCCAAGTGTAAGAGGCGTGGCTCTCTTGGAGTTCTTTGCTCGCAATTGAGATATTTCAATAATGCTTAGAAATAATTTGTTAGAGAAATGGGATTTGGGCATCTTTTCTCTTGGAATGTCAAAACTTTACCTTATGGATTGTGTGTTTGGCTTGTCAAGAAGTTTGATTATGCGTCTTGCTCACTACAAATAGGGAATGGACTGCCAGATATCCTTATAAATGATGGCATTATCGAGCAATATGTGGGCCTACCAAAGGGCTCAATTGAATTTGACACTTCTCATACTAATTTAGAAAAAAGTGAGGGCTTGGAAGTCAAGATATTCAAATAACAAATTTGTTAATTATTCTGATATATCTAAGAAGTTGAGTGAAAATGTTGATGTAGATAATGGTTTTTTATAGATTTCACTTTTGTATTCTGTTGTAATTGAGAAAACTCCTAATGGGGCTATTTCATCAGAAGTCCTAAATTGGTTAGACTGGGAACAAGGTGAGAGTGTGAACAATTATAATTGTTGTTGTTTGTGTCATTTGAGGTTGTGCAAATTGAAGAATGAGTGTAGTGACATTTCTTCTTATAAGAGTCATTATCTTCTCTTACTGATGAGTTTATTTCACTCTTTTTATATTTTAAATAAATTGTTGTATATACTATTTTTTAAAGTGCACTATTTATGTTTTAGTCAATGCACCCTCGTTTTCCAAGAAGTTCCATTTTTTAGATGTTAAGGTGCACTATGATAGAACTTGATGTTTGTTCTTATATATTTGGGAAGTGTATGTTTGTATTTACGAAGTGCACTTCCATACAAGTGTAAGTGCACTTATCTTACACTGAAAGTGCACTATTTATATTTACATATTTGTCACAATGCAATTTTTATGAATGATAAGTGCACTCTTATACTTATGAGAAGTGTACTTTTTTGTTTCTGGAAGTGCAGTTGTTTTTCAAGTTGTGGTTGATGTAGTGAATTCATATGGTGTATCTAGAGGTTATTAGCCTATGATTAGTGGAGTTTTAGCTGGCGTTTGAGTGCAATTCTGGAATCTCGGTTAGAAGATGATATTTTATGGATTCGCATAAGATTTGAAGGCGACATGTTGAAACAACGCTTAAGAGATGAAGTTTAGTGGAGTGTTCCTAAAGAGATCCAAAGAAACAAAGAAGAACTAATTCTACACTTGTAACACCCACAATTCACATGGGAATATTACCTCTGATGACTTCAGACTCTCACGTCCAAAATCACCCAGGCTTATATCTTTGAACAAAAACATGACATATACATATAAACAATATACAATTCTTACATAATGGTGTAGAAACCAGTACAATGTTGGAATAGTAATTCAAATTACATTAGTGGAAGACTTGTAAAAATAACGACTACAAATATAACTTGTTCAGCATCAGGATCGTCAACCTTGATAACATGAACTTGAAACATTAACTGCCAACTATCGGAATTTCTTCTTCACACCTTGGAATCACTTCCTGATGTACCGTATGTGGACAATACACCATCCAACCATACAATGAAAATAGTGGTCGGTTAGTCTAATGAAAGACTATGCAAATGGGATTTATATTGGGCTATATGTAGTAGTATCTAGTTAAACCGATTGGTTCTGGAATGAAAGCCGATAGCCGAGGGAAACTCCGACACTTCCACCAAATTAGGAAAAGATACATATATATATATATATATATATATAGAGAGAGAGAGAGAGAGAGAGGAGTGGGTTCCGGTAAAAGGGTTTTTGGGGTAAAACGGTAGTACTAATATGAACCGTTAGATTGAATCAAATGGATGGATTAGATCTGATAGAGAAAAAAAGATAAAATAAATGAAAAATAATTTATAAAAAGGGAGAGAATGTAGGGATTTTTTTAATAGGACTTTTATTTGATAAATCAGGCGCGTGACCAAAAAATAACGTGGAAAATCAAATCTTCCTCCTACATGAAATTGAAAAACGAAACCAATTGTTGTTGTTTAATCGGTAAGTGTTGCATCTTCATCGTCTGAGAATTCTTCCGTTCAGAATTTACAATTCGTTCAAGATCCATCAAGGTCAGTTTTTTCTAGGTACACTAAAATTTTCGTATTTCTATGAATGTTTTTTAAATTTCAGTATCTGTTTTACGAAAACTTATAGTCCTTAAAACCTTGGTTGTACATGGTGAATTTCAATTTCCATTCAAGATCCACGTACAGTTTGTTGAATTTTAATTCTTTGAATGCGTTTGTCATTGTGTATTAGACTACTCCGTTTTTCCAATAGCAAATCATTTAATTTCGATTTGTTTGATCTTCAATTCGACAACGCTTTATTTCTCTTCTTTTTTTCTTGTTTTCAGATTTATTTTCAGCCATGACATGTTCTTCAATTCAATTTATGTTCTTCAAATGCGTTTTAAGTGTTGATTATTGAAGATTCGTCTAGTAAATTTTCGATTTGTTCCTTTAGTTCACTTCGTTTTAGTTGTTGACTAACTCAAGAAAAACATAGTACAAATCACGAAAAACCAACAATAAAATGCGAAAACAACAGGTTTTAGTGTTGGATAATTTTCGAAAAACACTGTGTTTGTATCTGGTTTTCTAAAACCAACATTAAGTCACGGAAAACACTGTTTCCGTAATTGTGTGTATGTTTTTCTAAATTCAAAATTTGTTTTTCGAAAACCAACATTAAGTCCAGATGGATTATGCTACACCAGCGTGTAGAGGATTCGTGCCAGGAATGGGAGATACGAGAAGCTCAGGATAGGCAAATGTGTTTTGACCTATGGAGAGTGAGGAGCGTGGATCGTCAATGTGGACGAATTGAAGTACAAGAAGTGGTGCGGTGTGGATTGCCAGTGTGGAAGAGTTAGTTACAAGATTGTTGCTCAAGAAAAAGGAGAATCTGTGGTGGAGATGTGTGGTAGAGTAGTCACACGGATTGCCAAGTTGGCAATCTCCTTTATTACGATATTGTATAGAGGTTTCTAACATGGGGAATAAGTTTAGGATTTCTATAAATAGTTGTAATAGTTGTTTGCATTTGCACGAGCTTGGGGAACCTCACGAGGGAGAAAGAGTCTAGCTAGCACAAACACAACAGGACCAGGAAACCTTGGGAGTTAGTACATTGAGTGTCTTGGAGGGATGCAACATGACTGAAAGCTGGAAAGTTAGTAAAGTTGAGTGTTTGGGGAAAGCTGGTGATCTATGAGGGAGCGAGCGTATGTACAACTTGAGAGCAATAATCCTTGTAGTGAGATGAACGTGATTGTAGTGAGTGGAGTGTTATAAGGCCTTGTAATCCTTTGTTCATTATAATCAATATATTGGTGAGTTTTATCCCGAGCATGCATTATTGCAAAGGGTTCTTACCTTACCCAGTCTTTGTGTGCATATTGAGCTGAACTTTTCATTTAATCATCTAAAGTTCATATTGTGGCTTTCCCTCTTTAATCCGCACTTATAGCACACTCGCTTTGTAGCATGTTGTGCTTACTAGAGGGAATCAGACTCACTTTTAAGTGTTTTTAACTTTCGCATATCTTAAACAGTAAAGCTAGTCAATTGAGCTACTCTTTCATAAGAGCTAGTCGATGTAAGCTACTCTATAAAAGTTTTCAACAAGCGAATCACTTCCATATTTACTCGCTTTATTGAGAGATATTCTTTGAATACTAGCTTAATAGCTTTTGTTCATTGAATATAGAGTAAGTGTAACATTCACGCATATATCTTGTTACACTCGCTTTTATCTCGATCCTTAAACTCGTCAAAACCCACAATTGGTATCAGAGCCAGGTTGCTCATATGCATTGATTGTCACTCGCTATATATATATATATCTCTCTGTTGTTGTGAATCATGAATGATATAGAATATGCTACCACGATGAGACTTGTCAAGAAGTATTTCAAAGAACAAAGCAATTCCAACAAAATGAAACAGCTGACTAAACAACAAAAGAAAGCCAAAGGTGTGCAAAAACATGATTCAAGCTCTCTCTCTCTCACTCAAGCTTGTCCTGCTTTATGGCAGCAGAAGGCCTAGGCACACAGGTTAATACAGAAGATGAAGGTAAGAGTAGGTGGTATATCGATAGCGGGTTTTCTGGTCATATGACAGGAGACTCCTCTCTTCTACTCTCGCTTCATGCTAAAAATGGAGGAAGTGTATCCTTTGGAGATAAAAAATAAGGTAAAATCATGGGTAGTGGTAGTGGTAGCGCTCAGCTCGCCAGTGCTATCAAAGTGCATAATATTAACCTTGTTGATAATATAAAATTCAACCTCCTTAGTGTAGCTCAGTTGACCAAGGGGGAAATGAGGTTACATTTAACACAATAGCTTGTGTTGTAAAAAATGCTAACCAGGAAATCATGTTAAAAGGAAAGTGGGTTGTTAACACTTACCTATTTGATTGTGAATTTTCCCCATCTAGACAGATGTGCCTTTCCACACTCCAGGAGCAGTCCAATCTATGGCACCAGCAATTGGGACATGCTAGCTTGTATTTGCTACACAAGCTACAGTCTAAAGGTCTTGTGAGAGGTCTTCCCCGAGTCCAGCCAGAGTTAATGACCTCTTGCGCAGAATGCTCCAAATCTAAAGGAACCAAATGTTCTTTTCCTCAGAAAAGGTAGTGTCCACCAAAGCGCCTCTTGAACTTATACACATGGATTTGTGTGGACCTATGCACACACAGAGTAAGGAAGGTAATCGATACTTTTTTGTTTTATTTTATGATTTTTCTCGGTTCACCTGGACTCTCTTTCTAAAGAGTAAGAATGAAGCATTTGATGCTATTCATGAGTTAGCTACTCTTTTGGAAAGGAATCTAGGACTCCCTATTCAAAAGATTCGCTCAGACAATGAGACTGAATTTAAGAATAAGGAGTTCCTCTCATTTTGTAGAAGTAAAGGAATTGAGCATAATTTCTCAACTCCTTATACTCCAGAACAAAATGGTGTGGTTGAACGAAAAAATAGAAATCTAGAAGAAGTGGCTAGATCAATGCTATTATCAAGCGGTTTCTCATCTAGCTATTGGGCTCAAGCTGTGAGCACAGTTAGTTACATTATTAACCGTGCTATGCTTAGACCTTTTCTTGATAAGAGCCCCTATGAACTGCTTAAGGGACGAACACCTACTATTTCACATCTAAGGGTGTTCGGAGCAAGTGTTTTGTTCATAATAATGGAAGGGACTCTTTGGGGAAGTTTGATGCCAGAAATGATGAGGTTGTCTTCTTAGGTTATGCGCCAACAAGCAAAGCATACAGGGTTCTCAACAAGCGAACCATGAATATTGAAGATAGCATTCATGTTAGGTTCGATGAAAGGCTTGTTGATTCTAGCACAGTCATGAGTGGAGATCCGTTTACCAAGGTTAGTAAATCTCTATATCCTATCTCGTCTTCTTATTCTCCTCCCTCTGTGGATCCAGATTCAGGTAGAGAAAATGAAGAAGATGGTAATACTGATCTTCCTCCAAGCAATGATGTTATTCCAATAATCGCTGAAGAGGCAGCGAGTCCAGCAGTGAGTCCGAAATCTCCCTCTTTATATACATCTGATGAGACTCCCTTGCCAGCGACTCTACAAGACATTCAAGAGAGTCCAGGAGGAGAAGTTGAAAGCTCGCATGCCACTCAAAGAAATACCACTATTCTCACTCTTCCTGATTCTACTCAAATTGAAGTGAGAAACTATCAACAAATGAAGGATGATCCAGTAACCAACATCATTTCCTCATTTGATTCAGGTACACAGACCCGCTCTAGATCTGAATGTCATTATTCTAGTTGTGCCTTTGTCTCGCTTCAGGAACCCAAAAATATCAATCAAGCGCTTCTTGATCCGGATTGGGTGATCTCAATGCCAGAAGATCTACAAGAATTAAAGCGAAACGAGGTGGGGCGACTCGTACCTAGACCAGCTAACATAACTGTCATAGGTACTCGTTGGGTGTACAAGAATAAGCTTGATGATGTTGGTGAGGTGGTGCGAAATAAAGCTATACTGGTGGCTCAAGGGTATAATCAACAGGAAGGTATTGAATATGATTAAAACCAAAAAAAAGGTATTGACTATGATGAAACATATGCACCGGTTGCTAGACTCGAAGCCATTCATTTATTAATTGCTTATGCGGCCCATAAAGAATTTAATCTATTCCAAATGGAAGTAAAGACTGCCTTCCTCAATGGTAAGTTGAAAGAGGAAGTGTATGTTAAGCAGCCATCTGGGTTTGAAGATCCAGATCATCCAGAGCATATTTTGTGCTTGATAAGGCACTCTATGGACTGAAACAAGCCCCTCGTGCTTGGTATCAGTGTCTATTAGACTACCTTCTCCAAAATAGTTATAAGCAAGGTCTTGTTAATAAGACCTTGTTCATTAGAGAGGTGAAGGGTGATGTGCTAATTGTCCAAATCTATGTTGATGACATTATTTTTGGTTCTACTAACCTGCAGCTAGTTGAGGATTTCAAAAATATAATGAGCTCAAAGTTTAGCATGAGCATGATAGATGAGCTCACTTTCTTCCTAGGATTGCAGGTTAATCAACTTAAAACAGGTATTCCAATTCATCAACATAAGTATATTAAGGATATTCTAAAGAAGTATGACATGGAAGATTGCAAGCCGCTGTTGATAGGGCTAAACCTACCCACAAGCGTATGGGATCAATTGTAGCTTTTCAAGTGTCGTTCCCACGAGAACAAAGTAGTATCTTTTGTAACTAAACTGGTAAGCTAAGTCATAATAAGATAATTTGATGATTATGCTACGAAAATAAGAAAACACAACTTTTGGAAGGATATGTGAATGAGAAATATCTAGGATCAAGGATCACCACAACAACTCCTTGGTAGATTAAAAGATGCGTTTATCAAATAATAGCATGGACTTGTTTGACGGTAAGAAATCAAATATATCTACTAATTCCTTTCAGACAATAGCAGACGTATCTAAACTCCAACTAACAATCATTGTCGTGCAAAGCTAATCAAGCGTAGACTAATAGGCACTTAGAAACTAGAACTAGAGCGGGTTAACATCCACTTTCGTGCTCAGCTAAGTCCAACCTAACCTAGGTTTCTATGATTACTTATATCTCCACAAGAACAAACAAGTCTATTCGGGTTCAATTCTAGGTAATTCCAACATAAACAATCTCCTTTCAGACTCATGCCATGTCTAATTGAAATCTATATGTATCTCTTTTCAGACTCAACCTAATAGAATTCTAATTGATAATCTCAATCTCAATAAGAACCCTAGAATCAAATCAAACAAGAATCCATGCTTTCAAAGACAAACACAAGAAGATAATCTACCAATTCATTGTTGGGATCACCCCAATCCTAGA
>NW_027368407.1:0-50087 GCF_046119375.1 Phyllobates terribilis | reverse complement strand
TCCATGAGACACATTCTTCCAAGACTTTCTCCTAAATCTGACTCTTCATCGGATGTATCTCCTTGGGTAGTCAAAAGGGTGATACGAGTCATCTAGTATGGCATAACAAGTGATCGTTAGCATCATTTATGGGTGATTTGGCATGATTAAGGAGCATATTACTGTGATCCGCACCTCGTAGAGAAAAGGTGTTATCTAAAAAGGATTACATACTTTCTAAGAGAAGATTGCCAAAGGGACAAAGCACAATCGCGCATACAACGCACCCGCGGAAGACCACAGAGTGATTCGCGCGACCGCATGCTAGGTGGCGCGACCACCAAGGTTATTAAAATCGGGATTTTAGGATCAGATCACAAGGAACCCTTAGGATCGGATCGTAGAAACGTAAGATTTTAAAGATTAATAAAAGACTATTTTATATTCATCTATAAACATTATACACAAAAATTCTACTAAAATTTGAAGTCCAAAAGTTAAATCTATAATCATTACTGCAAAGCTATAAAAATTCTTTGAATATCAAGTCATGTACACTAAACTATATGTAAAATTTTGGATTCGGGAAATTTATAGATGAGACTTAATGTTATAGACAATCATATTTCGGATTGTTTTAGTTGTTGCGCACACATGAGTAAAATCCTATGATTTTTATCTAGTATTGTATGAGAGATGTACGTATAGAGTGATTTTAATCATGTAAAAGATAAGAAAAAGTGGAATAATTGGGCTTTCAAATAGGCGTTAGTGTCTCACCATAGTTCAACGTTAGGATCGTACATGGATCGTAAAATCGTAAGAACCTACTGATATTATGATATCCAATAAGATTCAAAGTAAGATTTTAACATGAATAGATTCTAATGATAGATCCGGATCAAAGATCAATGTTGGATCGTAAAATAGTAAGATTTTAAGATCCGGATCTAGATTTTAATAACCATGGCGACCACGCCACTATTCGCGGAAGAAATTATCAAGCTTGTCCCGGAAGCGACCGCGCTGACAACTGCGCGATCACGCCCGTAGTGAGCCGAGAAAGTAGGATCCCTTCCTCACCGAGATTCACTTTGAGCCATGGGCTTACTTTCTGATGGAGCTGGGGCTGGGCCTTTTGAGATTAGTTTTCTAGTGTTAGGTTAATAAATATAGGGTTTGAGTTGTGCCTCCATCCTGTCTTGAATTTTTCATAGTTTGAGTTTTATGTATTTTTTACAATGAGGCATGAGTAGTTCCATTACATTGTTCAACTTGTGGAAGCCAACAAATGAATTGATTGTAAGACTTCTATCATTGGTTCTTAATTATATACTAGTTGTTGCATCTCTCTTGCTCTTTAATTGATTATTGAATTGATTTACCTGTCTGGCATGGTCAACTAGGTAGAATAAGTCTATTCAAACTGCTAGGTATGACTTGTCCGAGTTAGAGTGCTTATCATTAGGTAGCACATCAATACATGACCTAGTTTGGATTGTCATTGTAGTGAGAGGTGTTGATGTGTTAAATATCGGTCTGGTACTGCATATTCCTATTTATTCCTGAATGCATTGTTGCTTAGTTATTAAATCTTGATATTTTCAGGGTTGTAGTTAAGTAAGGGCTATTAGGACTAGTTGGACTATTAGCTATATAAGAATAGGGATTAGGACAACTAGAGGATATAAAGATTAGGATGAATAATTAAGAAGTCAATGTTCAATCAATCATTCTGCTAGGTGGATACTTGTTGAGCAAGGTGCTTTCCCATAATTGTTTTCAAATCAATCATTAGTTTAGTTTCAATTCATTCCCTTTTTGTTACTTTAGAGTTGATTAGATTAATCAGACAAGAATTGAATACCTGATTTCATGTGGAATCAACCCTTACTTTCCACTCAGAAGACCTAATTAGGTATTTATTATTTTGACATGACTAAACGACGCTCGTCAAATTTGTAGGCGTTGTCGGGGAGTCTAAACTTCTTTTCTTGTGTTTTTAACTTGATTGACTTTGGTGCTGACCTATACTAGTCAGCACCCGTACTACTAATCACCTTCTTGTTGAGTTAACTCAAGACGACGAGAACAACTCCTGGATGAAAGATGGCGAACCAACAGAATAATGGTGGTGTCCGAACATTGAGGGAGCGTGCGAATTTCAATCTGGCCCAACAACCTCAAGAAGTGATTCTACCACCCCTCCCTGGTGAGGTGACATTTGAGTTGAAGCATGTGTTGATAAATTTGCTCCCCATTTTTCATGGTATGCTCTAAGAGGATCCGATCATGCATCTCAAACAATTCCATGATGTCTTCATGACTACAAAACCATCAAATGTTACTGAAGAGCAGATCAAGATGAGAGCATTCAGATTTACATTGACAGAGAATGCACGGTCCTGGTATTACCATCTACCTGCTAGGTCCATATCCAGCTGGGAGAAGTTTCACAGAGAGTTCCTAAATAAGTACTTCCCAGCTACGAAAGCTAGTGCATGAAAAGAGAAATTTCCTAGGTAGAGCATCAAGACGAGGAATCACTATATGATTACTTGGGGTGTTTTGATTGGTTGGTTGCTAGCTGCCCCTTCCATTATTTTGATCGAGATGATCTGGTACTTTTTCTTAATTCAAGGGCTGCTAAATTCATAAAGAAGAATGGTCGATGTTGCTTGTGGAGGGAGCATTCTGAATATGACTCTTGAGGATGCAATGGAGAGACTTCGATATATGGCAGAAAGTACCAGGAGCTATGGGATAACCCACCCCGGTAAATCAGTGAGTACCACAAATTCAGAGTGTTCTGGCCTTGCATATGAGGTGGCTGAAGTGAAGAACATGCTTGCCAGTCTAACGCCGATTGTCAGGCAACAATCAGTGAAAGTCTGTAGAGTATGCTCGAGCCCATCCCACTACTTTAATCAATTTACCGAGTTACAGGAAGATACATTTTGGAAGTTAACGTTGTGGGTGAACATCTACCTCTACGTCATTGGAATGATCAACAACAGAGAAATTACAATCTGAGGTTTAGAAGCACACCTAAGCAACACCAGAGTTGGAGGCCCCGTGAATCACAACTTAGTTCTGAACCGTCTGCTATGGACTTGATAGCCATAGTGTTAATAGACTTAACCAAACTCAAGAGGAAAATATAAGGAACATGGGAACAAAATACGACTAGCTGGTACATACGGTAACTACCCTAGAACAGACGATAAATGTCTTGAAAAAGTCTGATTCATCACCACCTCATATAAAAGTAGACACAAACAGTAGAAATGTCAGTGCTGCAAAATTAAGAAGTAAGAGAAACAGTGTGCGACTGCGCCACATCCCGTGCCATCGCGCAACAAGCCTTGAGGAGGGACGCGACCGCGTCCAAGAGCCGTGTGACCGCATTGAGGCGGTAATTTTTCCGGAAAACATTGCGCGATCGCGCCCTGAAGCGTGCGACCATGTCCTGAAACGCACGACAGAATCAAGGAGTCTGAGGACATGCGCGACCGCGTCGCTGCTACCACCGATGTGAACGCAAATAAAGGTGATCCGGTTGCATCACTTGATACCAAAGAGGAAATAGACGATGCGGGAGGTGATTTCAAGTTATGACAGAGCAACTACGTGCACCTAAACTTCCCACCACTTCGATCTTAGAAGCCCCCAGCACCTTTCCCTAAAGCGTTGAGAGACACGAAGAGGCCACAGAACAACAAGGAACTCTTCGAGACCTTCAACAAATGCGAGGTAACTATCCCCTTGCTTAGACTGACAAAGAGCGTCCCTCAGTATGCCAATGAAGGAGTTATGCACGGTGAAGAGGAACCGGAAGCTAAAAGGACAATAGAAGATCATGGTAAGCGAGCAAGTATCTGTTGTAATCCAAAGGTGTATGCCCAAGAAGTGTAGCGATCCCGGTATGGTAAGAATTCCTTGTCATATAGGTGAGACTCGTTTTGAAAAGGCTATACTTGATCTAGGTGTGTCTATCAATATGATTACATACTCTTTGTATAAGCTTCTAGGACTAGGACCTTGGCATAAAACTAGAATAGTAATTCAACTAGGTGATAGATCCACTATTTATCCCAAAGGAGTAGTTGAAGACGTTCTAGTAATGGTTAATAAGTTATTTTTCCCTGCTGATTTTTTCGTGTTAGATATGGAACATGATGGACAAGCTGCACCTATATTTTTAGGTAGATCCTTAATGGTAATAGCTAATACTAGGATTGATTAGCAAGTGGGTCTCTAACATTAGAATTTGATGGGGAGGTTGTGAAATTTAATATTTTTGATGCCATGAAACATCCTATTGAGGATGTTGCTGCTATTTGTTCTATTGATATGCTTGACTCTATTGTGAAATATTCCTTCAACCTATCTAGTGTAGAGACATTGAAATCTAGTATGGAAAATAGCATTGATAACTCAATTCATAAAAACGTAAAACCAGCACCCGATATGCATATGATGCTAGAAAAATTAAGTGCAACTGATATGTGTTTGGCCGATGGCCCCCCTATGCTGATTTTAGAGGGAGAAAAGCTTCCCCTCCTTCTATTATACAGATATCGAGAGTCACAACTACTTTACCTCTGGGACATTACATAGAGAAGAAGGGATGGTATGACAAGGGGCTGAGAAAGAGAAAGGGAATAAAGCAATATTACTTAAGGAAGGATGATTTGGCCCTCAGGGGCCTAGCACTGGGTGATAGAAAGCAATAAGTCGGGCCTACGAATTTAACAAAAGGCATTGTCCGGGATGCAAACTGTCCCAAGAGGTAATTTTTCACTCCCATATATATTTTACCTTTGTTCTTTATTTCATAATAGGGACATTGTGTAGTTTAAGTGTGTGGGTGGGTGGGGGGGGGGAGGTTATATCAACTATCCTTGTTTTTGAAATTTTTGAGTATTTTTTTTATTTTTAGAGTCGGTTATCATACTTTTCCCTCTAATTGATACTTTGTGGACTTCTATAATGGCGCATGGATTTTGGATCTGTTTACTATGTTTTAGATGTTAATATTACAATTATGTTTTATGATGATATGATTGATCAAATTAAAGACTTTGACTTGAGCATGTGGATTATGATTAGGATACACTAGGACCAATATTAAGATTGCAATTTCATCATCTCGTCTCTAGTTCTACCATATTGTCATTATTATCTTGCTTCCGTCCTTTTTCATTACAAAATGTATAAAAGAAAATAAAAAGGTAGTGAAATCCTAGTAAAATAAGGAAGAGCACGCGATCTGCGTTGTGTGAAAGATCACCCCTGGTTCGATCCTCCCTGGCTAAGCAAGCAAAGAGTTTTATTAGTTGGCCCGGACCATAAGACGGATGGGCCTGATACCTAAATAATGATCTTAAAAGAAAAAAATAGTGAAAATACATGAATAGGATGAAAAAAAGCAATAAAAAGTACATGTGGTATTACTTGAGTTGAGTTGTGGTTTTTTGTATGCTTTCGATGGTATTGGAGCTTGTGAATTCTTATCATAGATTATGAAGCATGTGAGAAAAAAAGAATTTGTCGTTTGTTTGATCTTGCATTATCATCATTCACATAATACTTGGATAGATACATATTTTGCATATTTGGGGGATTCATTATTGCACTTACGTAGAATAAGCATAGTTCACGTCTGGGGAATGATTGATGCCATTGTTGGGTTAGTTTAGAGTTTATTGAGTCTTGCATAAATTTTGAGATTTCTAGGTGAGTCGGAGTCTACGCCCGTGCATTGATGGTTGCAGGTACTTAGGAGATGAAGTGTTGATTCGACGACCACTACTGTCAAGTTCTTCTATACTCGTTGAGATTGCCAAGTAGTTAGCTACAACTTACTTGAGGATGAGCAAGGTCTAAGTGTGGGGATATTTGATAGGAGACATTTAGTATGGCATAACAAGTGGTCGTTAGCATAATTTATGGGTGATTTGGCATGATTAAGAAGCATATTACTGTGATCCGGACCTCGCGGAGCAAAGGTGTTATCTACAAAGGATTACAGACATTCGAAGAGAAGATTGCCAAAGGGATGAAGCACGATCGCGCACACACGGACGCAGCCGCGCAGGACCACATAGTGCCTAGCGCGACCGCATGCTAGGTGGCGCGACCGTGCCACTGTTAGAGGAAGAAATTATGAAGCTCGGCCCGGACGCGACCGCGACCGTAGTGGGCCGAGAAAGCTGAAAAACCCTTCCTCACCGAGATTCACTTTGGGCCTTGGACTTACTTTATGATGAATATCGGGTTGGGCCTTTTGAGATTAGTCTTCTAGTGTTAGGTTAATAAATATAGGGTTTGAGTTGTGCCTCCACCCTATATTGCAGTTTTTATAGTTTGAGTTTTACGTAGTTTTTACAATGAGGCAGGAGTAGTTCCATTACTTTGTTCAACTTGTGGAAGCCAACAGATGAATTGATTGTAAGACTTCAATCATTGGTTCTTAATTATATCCTAGTTGTTGCATCTCTCTTGCTCTTTAATTGATTATTGAATTGATTTATCTGTCTTGCCTGAGCAACTAGGTAGAATAAGTCTATTCAAACTGCTAGGTCTGACTTGTCCGAGTTGGAGAGTCTTATCATTAGGTAGAAAATCAATACATGACCTAGTTAGGATTGTCATTGTAAGGAGAGGCGTTGTTGTGTTAAATATCGGTCTTGAAACAATGGTACTACACATTCCTATTTATTCTTGAATGCATTGCTCATTAGTTATTAAATCTTGATAGTTTCAGGGTTGTAGTTAAGTAAGGGATATTAGGACTAGTTGGACTATTATGTATATATAAGAATAGGGATTAGGAAAACTAGAGGATATACAGATTAGGATGAACCCGAATATAATTAAGAAGTTAATGATCAATCAATCATTGTGTTAGGTGTATACTTGTTGAGCAATGTGCTTTCCCATAATTTTTTTCAAATTAATAATTAGTTTAGTTTCAATTCATTCTCCCATTTTCTTACTTTACAGTTGATTAGATTAATCACACAAGAATTGAATACCTGATTCCCCGTGGGATCGACCCTTTCTTGCCACTCTACTTGTAGAAGATCTAGTTAGGTAATTATTATTTTGGCGCCGCTAAAAGATGCTCAAGGGCTTTCTTCTTTTCAGCATCATCTTTTTTGTTGGGATAGTATTTGATCACATGCCCTTTCTCTTGATAGTGTTAGCAAGTGTAGTCCTTGAAGTCCCTTTTTATGAATTCCTCCCTTATGAGATGAGGAGCCTCTGAAATCCTAGTCTGTTTTCCTCTGAGAAAGTGTCATACCATCTTCCCCATCATGGTTACTTCGTCATCATCGTCATGATCACATTCCTCTTCATTTTCCAACTTTTACAGTACCTTGGTGAGTTTCAAGGCAACACTTTTCTCTTCATGTTTCTTGCCATTCTTTTATCTGTCAACGTCCTCTTGATGTTGAAACTTCCCAATGGGTTTTTGAGCATGAATCTCCTTGGTGTCCTTTGTCATCAACATTATTCCCTTCGCCGTCTCAAATTTTCAATTGACAACATGGATGATGGCAAGGGACTATTCCCAATCAGGAATGACTACACTAGATGCCTTTAATCTGTCCATCAGGAATGGTACTCTAAGATGGTCTCAGTCTCTGTCATCCAAAAGGAATGAAATTCCCTTTAGAGATTTAATTTGTGGTTGTTCTGGAGATATTCACTTCCTCAATGCATATCTAGTACGGCCTTCCACATAGCTTTGGCGGTAGGGATGCTCATCAATTTGTCCATATCCATTCAGGACAACCCGTTAAGGATGAGTTGTCTCGCTTTTGCGTTCTTCTCCATAAAGATGTAGTCTTATGGCTTCCAATCTTTTTCGTTCTTTTTGAGGCCTACAACCGCCTCAACTTTTCCGATGACTCTCCAACAATGGTAGTCCAAGGTTTGGATGTGGATGGTCATCATTTGTTCCCACCAATCTATCAACACTTCTTTGATGATACGTGGTTTGTTGATGGAGATTACGAGCTTGAGATCATTGTTGTTTTTGTTGGACGACATGGTTTTGGAACTTAGTTTCCTGCTCTGATACCAATTGTAGGATCGTTGATGGTATTATATAGGTACGATTATGAGCTTTTGTACCTTCATTATGGAAGATAACAAATACACACGTTTAAGTTCAGAAAAACGTGAGAACCTTGGCAATCACTTACCTAGGAGAAAACTCACATACATTTTTCTATTAAGTAACGATTACAATTAGGACAGAATAAACAATTCCTAGTCTACTCACTCAAGCCTCTCTTCCTTACTCTAACAATCGTTTCCTAATCTCTCAAGAGTAGCTTAATAACGTTTGTATATTGATCTTTCTTACTCACACATGAAAGCCCCCTAAACAAATTAACACGATCAACTATATATAGGATATACGAGTTGGGCTTCACTAACCAACCCTAATTACACACGGCGAACCCAATAATCCTAGTGTCACATCAGCCTAATCTTCATTTCCATATTATAAATAATACTATCCTAAACAAGATGGTTAGGATAATCTCCTCTAAAGATCTCGCGGGCCAATCTCCATATTTGACACTTGAATGTCCCGCGCATGCTAATGGCTTGAACAACTTTGGCGCTGTCTTACCTTCCTTATCCGGAAGCTTATCTTTCCTTTTTGATCACTGGGTACTGACAGAGGCTAAAGTCGCCTTGCCTCGTCAAAGTAATAAATCCAAACTCCCACTAGAGTATAATGGTAGTAAGGGTCGTACCCAAGGGAGCAAGCTTTTTGTTTAAGGTTTTTTTATGTGATTAAGAGGTAACCAAAGGGGGGTTTAAAGTGGTTTTGTGACAAAAAACAATTAAACACACAAACGTTTGAAAGAAGTATTTAAGATTAAAGCGGTTCACTTATCCATTCTAGCAACTTGACTAGGTCGGTGGATCATAGAATCTTAACACCCAATGTCAAATCAAATCAAAGCAAAATGTCCTACTCTTTGTTCGTAATTAGCAACTAGTCCAAATAGTCCTAGAGGCCCTAATCATGCTACAACCACGGAAATACCTAGATTTAATAGCATAATTGCATAAAGCACAAAGATAAGTAGGTTCATGCAATACCATTGACAAATAGTCGGTAATTGACATGAATCTAAGATCTCTACCCTAAAATCAATCACAAATAGTTCATGAGAAAAGGGTTTGCTACAAAAGGTTTCGACTCTTCAAATAGAATCATCTAAACCTAGCAAATTGGAAAACATCAATAAACCTAGTTGGCCATTCTAGATAAATCAATATAAAACAATCATGAGTTTAAGCGCAAGAGATCTAAGAACAATTTCTAAGAAAGATAAGAACAAAGGGACAAGAAACTTACCACAATAACCTAAGTCAAGCGCTTAGAATTTCAAAGTGAACTCAAGAGGGCTTAGTTCTCCATTACTTCTTAGCAAAAAAAAAGTAAAAATTGAGAGAGTTTTCTTGAGATTACAACTTGAGAAGATTAGATAATAGAAAATCAACCTAAGAACCCCTTAAAAACATCCTCCCTAAAATGGAGTTTTCTAAACTCCCTCTTTGACCCATTAAGAGCTAGGAGTTACATAAGAATGGTCCAAGTACTAATTTACTCCAAATTGACTATCTAGAGAAAAAGAGTTACAAAAGATGGTCAAAAGGGAATATTCCATCCGGGAGAGTCGCGGGCGCGGCAGGGAGTCGCGGGTGCGGATCGGTCTCTGTTGTTCTCTGGCGACAACTCAGTAAAATGGCCATAACTTTTGACTCACAACTCCGATTGCGCTCAAATTTGGAGGGGACGTAGTTGACTTCAAGATCTAACTACTACAATTGGAATCACCTCAATTGGAATTAGGAGTAGGGAGAAAGATACATTTGAACTCAGATTAAATCCTCAGCACTTCATTCTTAAGCGTATTTGTCTTCACTTTGTCGCCTTTTGTCCCGATGTCTCATATGCTTAATTAAACGACTAAGTGCTTCCAAAATGTCTCTAAAGTCAAAACCACTCTTGGTGTCATCGGGATTGCGCCTATCAAATTTCCCCACACTTAGACCTTGCTCGTCCTCGAGTAAGCTTGAAGGCCTAGGCGAGCATGGGGTAACTCGAACTCTCCAAACACGTGTCCAAGAATCTCTCTCTAGCACCTGTTTTCAACAAAAACAACAAAGACTCCGACCCTACAAGAGACTACCCAAAAAGACGAAACCAGACATGTTGCGCACACCCCCTTCTTTGCATGTTGTGGATCTTACGCAAGCACATTCACAATAGATCTAAAAAGTATGTAATGGTTGTCTTAGTCCAAATGATATATGCATGAAAATTATGTTAAATTATACCAAAGACATTTTCTCTTCCTAGCATGCATCGTCCAATGATAGACAAATATAAGATCCTAAACCCACATACCAAACATGCCCTCACGAATTCATGCTCTATCCTTAAATGGCACTTTAAAAACATGCAAACACATATAAGACTAACCGCAGGGCAAGGTGCGAAACAAATCAAGAGACGTTCATAAGTCACAAAATCTACTAGCACTTTATTTGTAAAAAAAAAAAAAATTGGGGGACCCGGACGTTTTTTATTCGAACCGGCCCAATTTTTATAAGACTCTTTCACGTAGCCATCAGAGGATCGAAACCTCAGTGTTGTTTCAACCTCGGATATCGCGTGCTCATTAGGCAAACGTTAGAAGTTTTTTTCTTTTATTTATAAGCACTAAACACTACGTCGTGTTCTTTGCATGCTTTTATTTTATTTGTGTTTTTCAATAATGTGACAATTTCCCGTCTCAATCAAGTGTTATGCAAAAACCTCAGCACCTAGGGCTTTGAAAAAGACATATAAGCAAGTTCTAAAGCAAACACTCAAAGAAGAGCACTCCTAAGTGACAACACGCCTAAGTAATGAGAATCGGTCCATACATAGTCCTATCAAAGTCCGCATCCTCCAAATAAATGTCCACAGCATAATAAAACACTATCATCAACATAATGCATTTGCAACCTTGAAGAACCAAAACATACTCAAAAGATCCAAAGCATACGCACTCGTATAAGAAACAATCAACAATGCAAATCATGGGGTGCAACAACCGACTCAACAAAACAAAACACACCAAAAAGAGGCTAAAACACAACAAACACAAAACAAGCTAGAAAGACTCAAAAACAAACTATATGTATGTGACATGAATACCAAATCCCTCCCCCACACTTGAATCACGCATTGTCCTCAATGCAGCAAAAGAGGACTAATAATTATAAGGGGAAAAGGAAAAAGTAAGCAAACCTCACACCGCGGGTTGCCTCCCGAGCAGCGCCTTTGTTTAACGTCATTGGCTCGACTTCTTACTCTCTATCAACCAGCACTAGGCCCCTCATAGGCCAACTCATCAAGGAACTCTCTCTTCTTCTTCACACAATAGGATCTCACGCCTCGTCTCTTCCTAATCCTCTTGTCATACCACCCTCTCTTCTTCTTCTTCCTCACAGTTCGTGGCCTCTTAAGGAGTTTTGTAGAACGAGGCACATGTGCTCGGGGTTCCAGAGTCCCGAACATTTGAAAGTGTGGATGCACGTAGGTGGCTCGACATAGCTTGAGATCATCTCCCGGATCAAGTAACTCTCCCTCATTGTCTAATGGTGGGACCGGAACGTACTCATCGATGTTAAGTAGATGAGGGAGACCTTTGTGAAAAATAGTTGCGAAACAGGTGCGGGTATGCGGATCTGGTGCACGGGCACGCACATCAGCAGAGAAGAGGACGCGGGAGCGTATGTATGGGACGCGGTCGCACATGGGATCAAGGGGCTCGGTGTGGACGCGCGTCGGAGGGCGTAGAGGCGCACATGATTCCGGAACAATCAATGTGATCGTTCGGTTGCGCATGATTATGGCGCCGTCGCGCCCTTCATCAGTCTTGTCGACGCGGTCGTGCGGCTCGGGCTGTGGGAGTGCTTCTATTGGCTCCTCAACCTCAACTTTCTCTTCATCACTTTGGATATCATCCGAGCCTTGATCGCTACTCATTGTCATAACATTGTCATTAATAATGCTCGGATTGACTGTGATATGAGGCTGCGGTGCATCAAATTGATTTTTCACCAGGGTAGAAACTGCATGCGTCATTTGTTCAATCTGCACCTCTATTTTCTTGATACTCACTTGCGTGTTTTGATCATAAGTTGTAATCTGCCTCCCCAGATTGTTTATCAACTCTGCAGTAGATGGTTCAGAACTAGGTTGAGAATCGCGAGGCCACCATTGTTGCTGCTCAGGCTGGGGATAATCATTATACCTCGGATAGTCCTCATACCATTGTTGATCATACCAAGGGTGTGGATTCCCATATCCCCCATACTCATTAACCAACTCCCAGGGTTCAGCCAGCTCCTCCTCAACAATCTTCGGCCATCCTTCCATATCTCCTGTAAGCTCAGCAAGTAAACTGATTAGTAGTATGGGTGTGGACCATAAGATAGATCCACACCAAGGTTAATCACACAAAAACTTAAACAAAGAAAAAACGTTGCTCCCCGGCAACGGCGCCAAATTTGACAGAGGCTAAAGTCGCCTTGCCTCGTCAAAGTAATAAATCCAAACTCCCACTAGAGTATAATGGTAGTAAGGGTCGTACCCAAGGGAGCAAGTTTTTTGTTTAAGGTTTTTTTATGTGATTAAGAAGTAACCAAAGGGGGGTTTAAAGTGGTTTTGTGACAAAAAACAATTAAACACACAAACGTTTGAAAGAAGTATTTAAGATTAAAGCGGTTCACTTATCCATTCTAGCAACTTGACTAGGTCGGTGGATCATAGAATCTTAACACCCAATGTTCAAATCAAATCAAAGCAAAATGTCCTACTCTTTGTTCGTAATTAGCAACTAGTCCAAATAGTCCTAGAGGCCCTAATCATGCTACAACCACGGAAATACCTAGATTTAATAGCATAATTGCATAAAGCACAAAGATAAGTAGGTTCATGCAATACCATTGACAAATAGTCGGTACTTGACATGAATCTAAGATCTCTACCCTAAAATCAATCACAAATAGTTCATGAGAAAAGGGTTTGCTACAAAAGGTTTAGACTCTTCAAATAGAATCATCTAAACCTAGAAAATTGGAAAACATCAATAAACCTAGTTGGCCATTCTAGATAAATCAATATAAAACAATCATGAGTTTAAGCGCAAGAGATCTAAGAACAATTTCTAAGAAAGATAAGAACAAAGGGACAAGAAACTTACCACAATAACCTAAGTCAAGCGCTTAGAATTTCAAAGTGAACTCAAGAGGGCTTAGTTCTCCATTACTTCTTAGCAAAAACAAAGTACAAATTGAGAGAGTTTTCTTGAGATTACAACTTCAGAAAATTAGATAATAGAAAATCAACCTAAGAACCCCTTAAAAACCTCCTCCCTAAAATGGAGTTTTCTAAACTCCCTCTTTGACCCATTAAGAGCTAGGAGTTACATAAGAATGGTCCAAATACTAATTTACTCCAAATTGACTATCTAGAGAAAAAGAGTTACAAAAGATGGTCAAAAGGGAATATTCCATCCGGGAGAGTCGCGGGCGCGGCAGGGAGCCGCGGGCGCGGATCGGTCTCTGTTGTTCTCTGGCGACAGCTCAGTAAAATGGCCATAACTTTTGACTCATAACTCCGATTGCGCTCAAATTTGGAGGGGACGTAGTTTACTTCAAGATCTAACTCCTCGAGTTGGAATCACCTCAATCGGAATTAGGAGTAGGGAGAAAGATATATTTGAACTCAGATTAAATCCTCAGCACTTCATTCTTAAGCGTATTTGTCTTCACTTTGTCGCCTTTTGTCCCGATGCCTCATATGCTTAATTAAACGAATAAGTGCTTCCAAAATGTCTCTAAAGTCAAAACCACTCTTGGTGCCATCAGGATTGCGCCTATCAGGTACAATGTCCCAAAAGCTTGAGTTCCCATCTTTTTTTTTGCAGTGCTAAAGTATCTTCTACCTACTAAGATAGCCTGCAATGGTTTGATCAACTTAACATATTTGTGGTAGGTTTGTTTACCATGATCAAAACAAGAGAAATTAATGGGAAAGTACTTCGTAGGGACAAGTCCCGCAGTTCATATTTCCAACACACGCTGAGCTTGATGTCTTTATGTCATGTATAAGCTAAGCTGCTCAACCCTAATTATGAAAATATCTCATTTTTCTTACTACATTGCATATATCGAGAGAAGAATCAAGTTAAGAGATCAAGAGAGAAGAAGAGAGTGAAAAGAATATCGAAGGAAGATGGAGGCTTACACAGCGGCTTTCGTGGGCGAAACCCATGCATTTTGGTACTGCAAAGATCATATCCGACACTTGTTTTAGTGGCGATTTGGTGTAGATTGTTTAGATATGTAGTGTAAACAATCAAGGGTCTTTCTTGCCTTCTACCGGCTTTGCTTCTATTCTTTAGCTGAATCCCTATTCTTAGTTATTCTTTACTAGTGTTTTGTAGCACGATATTGTATTTGTCACATGAACTCTTGTAATGTGTAGTGCATTGGTTGGATCACCTGTTCTTGACGCCCTATAGACATAAGGTTGAAATTTGGACTGTGTAAACATTTAAATTGTCCCGTTATGATTTTCTTTTTCTTGTTAGTGTTAGATTTGAATGAATACTGACGAACTAAATATATCAAAAATAGTAAGCAAAAGTGAAACTATGAACTTGATTAGTCATAAAAATGACCTTTTCTTTAACGGTTTTTCTACCTATACATAGGATAAAATTCTTTAATTTGGAAATTAGAATCTAAAATAAAAATAAAATTATTCAATTAATGAACGATAATAAAAAGTTTTTATTTTGAAAGGACGTAGATTTAGAAAATCGTATCTTAAGAATTAGAAAGGTGATGGTGGACTGGTGCATCACAATTAAGCAATCTTTCGTCATGACACGGAATTTTCCTCTGCTATTATTATTCCATTCTAGAAAGGTTTATTCTCCCCGCAAATAGAAAACCTCTCTCTCTCCCCGGCCCTCTTTGACCGATCGCCTAAGCCATGGATACAATCCGGCGTCTGGTTGGATCGTCGCCGACGCCCGAGGAATACGCGGGGATCGAGTTCTGGAATCTACCAGAGCGCACCGGCTGGCTCCGCAAACAGGGAGAATACACTTCTTACTGGCGCCGGAGATGGTTCGTGCTCAAGCAAGGCAGGCTCTTCTGGTTCCTCAACTCCGACGTCTCTCGCTTCTGCGTTCCCCGCGGCGTCATTCCCGTCGACACCTGCATCACCGTCAAGGGTGCCGAGGATGACATCAATCAGCCTAACGCTTTCCAGCTCTCTCTTAGTCGTCAGACCTCTCCGATGTACTTAATCGCCGATTCCGAGAAGGAGAAGGAGGAGTGGGTTAATTCAATCGGCCGATCCATCGTTCAGCACTCCCGCTCCGTCACCGATTCCGAGATCGTTGATTATGATAGCAGGCGGTGAGAAATAATTTGACAACTGAATTTGTCTCTGATTGCCCTCTCTTTTTTGTGTTTCTATGTATAGCACGATATCGATGATCGGATGCTTTGCGTGTAATGTCAAGATCGAATAAAGACGATCGGAATTATCTGTTTTGTAGCATGTGCTGTGGTTTTGCTTGACTGCGTTTTCGGGAATTGAGCTTTGATTGTTTGTGTTTTTCCCCCTTTCTAAGGATTGATGTGTTTCTGAGCATCAGAATTATCAATATCATCATATACTATCCATTTTCGAAGTATTTACCAAATCAAGCAAACCAGTAGAAACAATTAGCCAAAAAAGCTCAACCTGTTACATGCACAAGATTTTCCATGGAAACTGTTCGTGAGTGAAGGTTATACAATTTGATGATCATCTCAAAACTGCACTTCAGGGAAAAACAAAAAAACAAAATTACAAGCAATTGCAATTTCACTAACACCATGAGCAAAATTAAAACCAATTGCATAGGTTCACCATGAGAAAAATTGACATCACTTAATTGCTGAAGAATACCCACCTAAACCCTAATCTTCTCAATCGTCATCATCATCTCTGTCTCTACTACGAATTGAAGAAGAATCCCTGGCATTATAAGATCTCTTCTCCTTACCCCTTTCTCTTTCATCCCTGTTCTCCCTCGGATGATATTCTTCCATATCATGGCGTCTAGATCTCTTCTCATCTCTTGAAGAATTTCTATCAGCTCCTCTTGAATCTCTGTCCTCTTTGTAGACTACCTTTTCCCGCACTTCTAACTGCTTACGTTTGTCTCTGCTATGGCGATCCTTGTGATCAATTTCACTGACCTTTCTGTAGCTCTCATCTTCTCTTCTTCTTGATCTCCCCGCATCAAGCCCATCGGCTTTATGCCTTGATGGAATGTCAACTGGTCTCAATCTTGACCGTTTATCATCCTCAGCTCTCTGCATTCACATGAATCAAGGGTTGAGACTAGTCAAAGTAAAAGCTGAATGCAATTGTTCAAAAGACTGAAGAAATTACTTGTTCGTCATGGGAAAATTTACATCCAGCTCCACGAGTACAATCACCTCTCTGGAATGCACGACAAACACCTCGTTCCTCCTTCTTTGGCCTGTCTTTCACCTCATCTTTAAACTTATCATGCCCTAATCGTGCTAGCCTATCCTCTTCATCTCCCCAGCCAGTATTTGCAGCTCTCTTCATTAACATAAATCAAGGAGCTTGAAAACTAAGAAATCTGAACAAAACGCCAATGAATGCAGTCACTTGTACTTGAAAGAGTAAGTATCTTACTTGTTCGTTATGGGAAAATTTGCATCCAGATCCACGAGTACATTCGCCTTTCTGGAAAGCACGACAAACACCCCTTTCTTCCCTCTTTTTCAACTCTTCTTCCTCATCTTCTTCTTCCTTCTTCTTGTATTTACTTACATGATCTACCCTTATTGTCCGGCCCATTACCTGAGCACCATTTAAGTTATCTACAGCAAGATTTGTACTCCTTTGATCCTCATATGCTACGAATGCAAAACCTTTAGACTTCCCAGATGTCTTATCTCGGACAAGATTAACATCGACTAACTCTCCATATCTAGCATTGCAAAGTTCAGCAATGGAATCAATAAGTGGTAGTTTTCGATATCATATGTACACAGTGAAGACAGTAAATTATAACTAAGCCGAAAATTCACCACAATCCTCAAACACAAACCAGAAAACTGATGCAAACAGAAACTATATAAATCTAAAAATACAATAAACCATAGAACACAAGGTAACAGTTAATAGACTTACTGCGCGAAGATGGCGAGAAGATCGCCTTCGGTGAGATCGTAGGGTATCCCGCCGACGAAGACATAGGCAGAGTCCTTGTACTTGGCGTGCCAGGAAGCATCCTCAGAGATGCCTAAATCGGCTTCTCTCGAGTTCATCTTCTGAATCCGCTTCACCAATGTTAGTGGATTCATCGTTAGGTTTTCTTAAGCCCCTTTCCACTAGCGACTACCAATAAACGTTCTGCGAAAATTCTAGCTAGAACCTAAATTGCTTGTTTGGATCTCAGAGAGCAAACTATTTGTTTAAGCTTCAAATTCGACAAACTTCGCAGGTCGCCGTTGCCCGTTGATAATTAGAGAGTAGAGACGCAGGGAGGCGGTCGAAGGCGTGAGAAAATGAAAATCTCAGTGGTCGGGAGAAGAGAGGGTTTGGCGGTCTAGACGGGTCCAACTTGTAAACCGTCACCAATTAGTTCGTCCTGTAAATTATAACTAGTATATTAGGTGTCACGAAAATATTTTAATATATAAATTTTATTTTTTCTCATTTAATTTTTAAAATCACTTTTATAAATGAATCACTATAATAGTTATTAGATGAAATAGTGATACATGTCAATAGTACTACTATAATCCAAGTAATATATAAAAATGACCCACTCTAAATTTATACAATTTTTTTATTTATGAATATTTTATTTTTCTGAAAATTTTTTTAAAAGGATTCTAAAGAATTGAATTTATTTTTTATATAATATAAAATATAAGTTATGGTAGGTTTAAATCTTTGGGAAGAAATGTAGTTTATAATAGTATTCATTATATATTAAAATATATGTTTGATATAGTTATTAAGTCAAAGTAATCTAAATTTATAAAAGATTATTTTAAAATTTTAATTATTAAGTTATTTTTTAGAAGAATCATTTAAATTTAATAATTAAACAGATTAAGATAATATTATGTTCGAAATGTATTCCTATAAATGTGAGAGTTTATATATAAATATTATTTTAATAAGAGATTCTAGGAATAATTTGTTTCATTAAATAGAAAATCGGTTAAGAATGAGATAGTTTTAGTAGAAAATAATATATAAAATTCTACCTTTAATATATAGGTGATAGAAAAAAAGAAAAAAAGAAAATTAAAAAGAAGAGAAACATAATAGTGTGGCAAATAGTGGATGGACACATAATCATCTATATGACCAAAACTCTTGAGGAGACTTTAAATTGGTTTATTTTAATATATAGTATATACATATGACAGTGTCTAATATGAAAAGAGTATATTAATATAAAATATTTTATTTTGCTGAAATTATTTTTAAAAAAGGTGTCATAAAAATAGATCCAAAGAAAATTATACCTAATAAATAATTGGATAAAATTAAGGAGAAATTGATCAATTTAATATATATAGGTATTGATTTTATTAGATTTTATTGATTTCATAAATAAATATCACTGTAATAAGAAATTATAGGAATGATATATGTTCTTAAATAGAAAATCTTATAAGAATAATACTTGATAAGATTTGATTAATAAAAAATAATATATCTAATTGTAGTTTTAATATGTATATAAGTGATGCAAAAAGAAAATATTAAAATATTAATAAAGAGGAGAGAGAATAGTCTGATAAATAGGGAATGGACATATAAGTAATGGTGATGTCTAAACTCTTAAGAAAGCTTGAAGTAGTTTTGTTTTAATATATATTAAGAAAATTAAGATAGTGTATATTCATAAAGTTTCATTAACACTTTTCTATTTATTTTTTCAAATTAGAAGATGATCTTTTATGTTTTTTTAATATTGTACTATCATAAGATAAGAGAGATTCTAGGAGATGTCGTATTATAATAAACTAAAATAAAAAGAAGATGACAAATATTTTATAAATTATATGATTTATATGAGATATATTTTGTAATAAAATAATACAAAATGCCTATAAATGTTTTGTATAGATTAGATGTATTTTTATAATAAAATAATATAAAATAGTGCATATTGATAAAGTTTTCAATAACACCTTTTTACGTTTTTCTTAGTTAGAAGATGATATTTTTTTTTTTGTATTGTACTATCATAGGATAAAATAGTTTCTAATGATAAACTAAAATAAAAATAAGATAAATGTTTTATATAAATTATATGATATACATGAAACATATTTTTATAGTAAAATAACATAAAATAGTGCATATTGATACAATTTTCATTTACACTTTTCTTATTTTTTTAATTACAAGATAACTTTTAGTTATTTTATATTGTTCTATTATAAGATAAGAGAAAGTTTAGGAGATGTAGTTTTAAAATAAAATAATTTTTTATAAAAAAACAACATTATATTGTACTATCATATGATAAAGAGGATTCCAGAAGATATAATTTTACAATAAAAATATCTTCTATAAATTATATGATATACATGAGATGTATTTTTGTAATAAAATAACACAACTAGTGCAAATTAATATAATTTTCATTAACACTTTTTTATGGTTTTTTAATTAGAGTACGATCTTTTAATTACTTTATATTGTACTATCATAAGATAATACAGATTTAGGAGATGTAGTTTTAAAATAAACTAAATTAAAATAGAATCTTATAAAAAACAATATCATATTGTATTGTTATAAGATAAGAGAGATTTTAGGAGATATAATTTGATATTATATTATATTATCATAAGATAAGAGAGATTTTAGAAGATATGATTTTATAATAAACTAAAATAAAATATTCTAAACTTTTACATGATGTCTTGTGTGATGCATAGAAAATAATATTTATATATTAAAATAGTATTTCATAAATTCTTCTACACGTTTTTATAATATATATTTTAATATTATATACATGATATATAAGTATTATTTTATAAATCATGTATATAATTGATAAATTGTTTATTTATAAATCAATATTATTTTAATATATTAAATATTTCTTATTAATATGTTAAATAAAATTATTTTTATTTATAATTCTAGTGTATATCATATATAATTTATATATTTTATTTATATCTCCTATAATAGGAAATATAAGATCATTTTTATATTCTAGTGTATTATAAAATGGTGCATACTTGTTGATGATTGCCAAAGTTATTTATTTTTATAAATTATAAAATATCATAAACAATTTATTATAAAATATTATTTATTATTTATTATTATTTTAATAAAAAATCAAAATTATATCTTCTATTATTATAAAAATATAGAATTTTATAGAATTGTTTATAAAAAAGTATTCTACAATTGGATATATATAATTTATATATTAAAATAATATTTTATAAAATCTATAAATACAATAAATAAACTAAAATAAATAAGAGATATGATTTTATAGACATATGCTAGATTTAATAAAATCTCTTATTAAGTAGAAAATCGGTTAGAATAAGATTTGATTAGTATATAAATAATGTATTCAATTATAACTTTAATCTCTTATACTTAAAAGTGTGAGATACTAAAATGAATAGTAGTGGGCCACTTTTCTGGGCCGTTTTTTTTCTCCTCATTTTTGGACCGTTTCCACATTTTTGGGCGGTGTCCGATTTGAGTATATGGCTTACTCTCCATCTTCGTCTCAGTCCACCGCACCTCAATCTCCTCACATCACCGGAATCTGGTCCGCCTCCTCTGCTATCGTCGAGCAAGAGAAGTATCTCCTCTCTCTCTCCGATTTGAGTATATGGCTTACTCTCCGTCTTCGTCTTCGTCCACCACACCTCAATCTCCTCACATCACCGGAATCTGGTCCGCCTCCTCTGCTATCGTCGAGCAAGAGAAGTATCTCCTCTCTCTCTCTATTTAGTTATCTTTTTTTATCAGATCCTTTTCGACGTTGTTTGTGTTTGTCTATGAATTGGTTGTTGTTTCTGTGTATTCATTGCTCATAGATTGTGGATCTTGATGGATGTATTGGATTTTAATTTGTATGTATCAAGTTTATTTGCCTGAGATTTCGATTTGACCAATTAATTTTAACTTCTGAGCCTTTGCATCTACTTAACTGGTTTGATGGGAGAACTGGTTTGTGAACTGAAGACTTAGTTGCTTTCTTGGATTTTCATTGCTTTTAAGTTACATCTGTCTGTCCATGTCTTGAATATGTGAAACTTTATGCGTCGCATGTTCCATAGCCACATGATTTGACAATCTTTCATTTCTTTTTTCTTGACAGATATCTCAATGAGTTGTTGGGAGAGCGTCAGAAGCTTAATCCTTTCATGCATGTACTCCCAAACTGTTGTTGTTTGTTGAACCAGGGTAAGCTTTCAGTTCACCTCATAATAAGGATGAATTGCTCAGGGTGTATTCTATTATTATTCTACTTATTTTGACTACAGTATCTTGTTGGCTTTGCACTTCGATAATATATTATTACTGAAACTCTTGTTCTCTGTCTCAGTTTTCTCCTCCATCTTCTTCACTTAGAGGTATACTCCACTACATCCTTTGAAAAGAGTAAGACCTTGTTTTCAGCTACCCGATTACAACAAGATAATTACAGTTCATAACATGTGATTTATGCATAAATACTTCATCACAAAAAATGCTTCCCTTTCACCTATGTAGCTTTTGTATCCTTCTTTGACAACTACAATTCATGGAGTAACTGCTATTGATTGTTATCATCTAAAATTATTCCTCATTTGCTTTCAGCCTATGAGCATGGTTCTACCTGGTATTGTTGGATTCAAATTAATTGGAAAGTTGCGCGATGGTGTCACTGCTACCGATTTGGTCTTGACTGTGACACAGATGTTGAGAAAGCATGGTGTTGTTGGCAAGTCTGTTGAGTTTCATGGTAAGTTGCAGTGCTATCTGATGATATGAACGTTAATTTTGTGATCAAAGTAGTCTCAGTAAAACCTTTTCCTGTAAGTTGCAGTGCTATCTGATGATATGAACTTTAATTTTGTGATCAAAGTAGTCTCAGTAAAACCTTTTCCTGTAACAGGTCAAGGTGTGGGCAAGCAATCACTTGCTGATAGGGCCACTATTGCAAACATGTCTCCTGAATATGGGGCTACCATGGGCTTCTTCCTTGTAGATCATGTCACATTAGGATATCTTAAATTAACTGGAAGAAGTGATGAAACTGTGAGCACTTATTTGCCTTATTTAATCACAACAAAGTTTTTAAGTGGCTCAATTTGCTATCTGATCTGAGTTGAATCTAATATGTTGCGATTATAGGTTTCCATGGTGGAGTCATACTTGCGCTCTAACAAGATGTTTGTTAACTACAATGAGGTAATATGAGCTACTATATAGGCTTCATCTTTGGTTGTTTTGCTTTTAAAAAGCTTTTTTCTGATTGAACATTATTTCTCTTGTACAACCATAACAAGAAAAGGTTTCCTCATCTTACTTGGAATTGGAACTGGGAGAGGTTGAACCTTGTATCTCTGGACCTAAGAGGTATCACGATTTCTGATATCTATATCTCATGCTTTTACACTAGACCGAATCTTATGTAATTCTTTTCTTTTGATCAGACCCCATGGTCGAGTCCCACTGAAGGACATGAAATCTGACTGGCATTCATGTCTTGATAGTAAAGTAGGATTCAAGGTAAATCCTCTTTGGAGATTGTTTATGCTTTATTTGCTTACTGTTCAAAGATTCTGTTAGTGAGTTTAACCTTGTAATAACTCCAAAGCCATAAATACTTGCCAGGATATATAAAAATTCTCATGACATTTGTCTTGAAAACTTGATATATGATGAACCCCAACTCTCTCTATGTAAATTCAAACGTTATCCACCTATAAAACCATCATGGTGTCATCCCTCTTCTGCAATGACCACCAACTAATATTTCTAGCACCAAAACTTCATAAGCTTTAACTATAGTTATCTTGCTTTATAGGCCTGTCATTATAAGATACTGGCTCAGTTTCTCTGTAAATAAGGTTGATTTCTCTTAAATATTATGATGACAATTCTTAATCTTTTGTGAATCATACAGGGATTTGCTGTCTCAAAAGAGCACCAGAAAAAAGTGGTGAAATTTACTCACCAGGGGCAGCCTGCTGAGATGAAACATGGCAGTGTGGTAATAGCAGCTATTACAAGTTGCACAAACACGTCAAACCCAAGTGTCATGCTTGGTGCTGCACTTGTTGCAAAGAAAGCTTGTGAGCTTGGTCTCGAGGTTGGTGGTTTTTGCAGGAATACATATTTTCTATGCCTTGCATTTGGTTTTAAGTTATATTGCTTGGGTGATTTTCCTATCAGGTCAAGCCATGGGTTAAAACCAGTCTGGCCCCTGGGTCTGGAGTAGTTACAAAATACCTGCTTAAGAGGTATTTTTAATTCAAATCTGCATGAAACTGACATCATACATCCAGGTTTAGTTTTTAGTATATGACCCTCTTTCAGCTAATGGTAGTGTTTTTTGGGTTTTTAATTTCTCGTAGTGGACTCCAAAAGTATCTTAACCAGACATCGGCCCATTTAGTATTAAAGTTGCTTAGTGGACTTGCAGTATATTATACATATATATATATTTATACTTTTTTCATGGTTGAATTTGAGTGCAGCTGTAGCATTAAAGTAGTTTATTTTTTACAGTGAGTGGAATACATGTGTCTTAACCTCAATTAGCCTTTCTCTTACATGTGTCCTGTTCTCATGCAGAAACTCTACACCTGTCTTCCACTTGCACACACAGATAGTTGTTATTTATACCTTTTTCTTTAGTCCACTTTTCACATACTATATTACGTGTAACTTAGTTAGTTAGTTCAGTTTCCACTCTCCAGTGTGCATGCATGTTTTCTGATTTCTGTTCAGCCAATAGTTCCTCAGGTTGCTGTTCTCATTTTCTCCCTTCTTTTGCCTTTCTTTTAATTAAAATTTCTAATTATTTAATTTTAATTTAGTTTAATTTTTTATTTTGAAATTTGAAATCTAGGTTTGCAGCTCACATTTTCTGTCTTCCTTCTCCATACATGTTGTGATTTCTGTTGTGCCAACAGCTTCTCAGTTTGCTGTTCTCATTTCTGCCAATCCTTCTTCTAATTTTTGTTTGAAATTTGAAATCTCATTCTCCTTCTTTGTCCTCCTTCTTTCCCTATTTTTTCTGACAAAGGAAATGTAATTTAGATAGGATGAACTACGTGATTGTGTGTTTTTATCACTTGAGGTTGCAAAGCAAAAAAAACACTTAATCGATACCCAGAACGCAAGTAATTTAAAACAAGCTTTACATTGTTCATAATTAAACTAACATCGTTTCCTAGATAAAAAATCCCAATCTTAACAATCAACAAACGTGTGTAATGGACATCTCTTACGTATTTCTATTGAAACAGAATTTATGTACTCACTTTACACTTTAATACTCTTTCTAAGTTACAGGGGCTATGACCTCGTTATGAAATATCAACCTACTCAGTTTTGTACTTCTGTTTTATTATTTTATTCAGGTTATATATCCAAACTTCCTTGATTTTAATTTCTTCTGTATGCAGTCTTCCTTAATTTCAGCTTCTTCAATTTATCCTTTCAATTCAACTATTTCCAACTTCCAATTCAATGACTACATTGCATTGCCTACTATTTAAGTAAAATAGTTTTCTGCAAAAAAAAATCAGCAATGTTAGTTAACTTTTTGTGTATAGAGAATCATATTTACTATCTTGGTTCTGAACACATCATTTATATTTAAATTTTAGCATTGTTTGAAATAATCAAGAACATTTATTTGGACTTAGGTTTAAGAACATTGTTATGCAGTTTGTTTACATTAAAGGTACCATATTCACTTTCTTTCTCTCTATCTTTTGCAGTATGCCTCCCCATAAAGTGTACTTTGACTCTTTGGTTCCAAGATCTCGATACCATGCAGTCCGTGCAAAGGTAATCAGCAAAAAAAACGGTCAAGGAAAACAAAAGTATCAAAGACTTCTATTTGTTGACGAGAAGGTAGTTTACATATCTCCCTTTTTATTTTACCTGTATGAAAATTGCATTATATCCCATTGTTCACCCACCTTTCTAATATCTCTCTTTCATGTCTTCAAAGGGTCTGGCAATGAAGGGTATATTGTTCGGTCACAACGTGGATTACTTCGACGAGATATTAAGTGAGGACCACTGCTATGAAATGAGCAACCTTGTAGTATCAACAGTGGACCCATGCTACCAGACTTACCTGGACAAGAAGCAGATTCACATTGACACTTCATCATCGATAAAAAGAGTAGATTTTGCCGACTTATCAATACAATTCAGCTCTAAGCTTTCAAGACTTTCTGACCTTCCAAGAGAGCTCGCCCCGTACAATGCCACTTTCGGTGCGTTTTTCCTACTTTTATTTTCCCATTCATTGTCATTGTTATTTTGGTGTAGACAACATCTTCAACTAAAAGAATGTCAAAGTAAATAAATAGTGTGTTTTATTCCAGTTTCGTTACAAAGATCTTAAAAACATATGAATAATTAAACTGCTGGCTACATATACTGTAAATTGAAAATGACATTGCCTAGAAAAAAAATCTCAGTAGCGAATTGATAACAACAACAATTTAACAGTCAGATTATGTATTATTATATTATTCCCGTCCTCTCTTAGGATTAAGAGTTCCATTTATGTATTCATTATGCGCAAGTTTTCAACTTCTTTTACTGGATTTCTATCTCATAATTCAGTGGTCATGTTTTCTTCAACATCGTTTTCCTGATTTTCTACTACACCACCGCTCAAATATATGATGCTACTGTTCTCCGTGTGCATAACCTGATAGAGTAGTTCATATTACATTAAATCAGGTGCAAACTGGCTTTCTACTCCAGGAACAGGCTTGATGTCGTACCAAGCCACAATATTCAGACCTAGAGCATTATTTAAACGGAAGGATAACATTGACAGAAAGAATGAAAGAACCTTAGATTTACAATAGTTCCTTGATATTTTTTTACACGGGTTTGATTAATGCCATCTTTCCATTTGTTTATATATATATATATTTATATCTTTATTTAATTATTAATTAATTAGTTTGCGCCTACATCGTCCTGCAGATATGATTGTAGTTGTACTTCATTTCACAACTCCGCGGAAGGTGCATAACAAGATTTCTAACTCAGAGCCACAGCTTGCAGAGTTGCGTATCACTGATGATAGGTACAATTTATATTCTTCCCCTTCTTATATCAATTCATCTGAAACTGTCATACCTAACATTATTTCTAAACGCTGATTTTAGTTGTTCAGAATTTGTACTCCTTTCTCTATGGAACGAGTTTGAAATAGCTTGTGAGAAATTCGGAGACACTGATCCTTGCGGTACGGTCGTCGGTTTAACTGATTTGAAGATACGAGAATTCAACGGTTCGTTTTTCAATTATTTTGTACCGCTGTTAACATATGCAATCTCATCTTCTCGTTCTCTTTCCTCGCGATATCTTACAATTACCATTTCCACGATGCATTAACAGGATTCTCCTTGTCGACATGCTACCATTCTAAGCTGGACATTAATCCCAGTTACCCCAATATACATTTCTTCCTCTGCTTCTCAATTCTGTGATGGAATTCGTCACCAGGGTGCATTAATAGTTACCTGCAGTGTGTTGAATATGAAAGGGTGCCCTCAAAGATTCTTGTTTACCAGGCTTTTGATGATCCAGCGTATAGTGGATACAGGTCAGCAGTTCAATCTGCCAGCCAAGAAGAGAGTTTGGTATGAATGTGAAGGAGGAAAAAATTAGTTTATTCTTCCTTTAGGTTAAGTATGCTAACTATTTTCTCACTATAGATGACATTCGCCACGTGGGAGTTGTCACACAGGCCTTATAGGACGTGAAAATACCCTTGGAGGCTCTACCTTAAAGTTAGTGGTGCGTTGAGACATTGCGCATTTATGGTCATAACTATGCATGGATGTATGCTTTCTGAAACCCAGGTACTTAAGTCAGTTCAGATCCTCTCTTTTTTTCTGCTGTTTAAAAAAATTTCAACTTTTACAGTTGATATTCTAACTTCTGAGGACGGACGTATCTCAAATGATAAGTTAAAAATAGAGATGACAATGCTCTGGCATTAGCAATAGTGGGAGCTAGGTTTTTTTTTCAATAATGATTCTTACTTGTTACATTTTGATACACAATGGTAAGGGAAAAATATTAATGAAGCTTTCCTGTTTGTAGATGGTACTTCAACCTCAAATTCTGGGGGTGCTACATTACAAAATTTTGATCCTTCTCGAAATGCTCCAGGTTCGAAGAGACTAGGCCAAGGGGTTGCTGCTTCAGAAAACTGAATCCAAGACTTCAAAGTAAACTCGATAGGTATGTTGTGTTATGTTAATGCTAATTAATCATTCAAATACTACTTAGGATCCTTCTTTTACTACTTCATGGTTGTTGTTATATCATATGCAGCACATGTTTATTTAGCCAAATAGCTTCTTAAAGATTGGTAATGATTTTTTTTTTGCTCAGGTTCAAGGCTAGCTTTCGCATAATTAATCATTCAAATACTACTTAGGATCCTTCTTTTATGATTCTTACTTTAGATGAATTTTTCTGCCTTCTGTTCTATTTGTGCTTCTTTTTCATAGTTATGTCATGTTTTACTTCTTAGTTATTATGAGAATTGTTGATATTGGTCTTTTCATTGCTTAAGTAAAAGTGTAGGCGAGCTCTTATGACATGTGTTAGATAGAACTCTAAGTGATATTAATTTTATATATAAGTTCTTGATAATTACATTTAGTTTGATCCACATCCTCTCACATTTTAGTCTCTCGCTTTCTTCATTGCTTTCTTTTTTGTTTTTTAGAGCTGATTTTGTATGTGGTATTTGGTGGTTATTCTGGTGTTTCTCTTTGTTTGCAGGGCAGTTACAGGGATGTAGAGCCCAAAATTGAAAAGTAATAGATTGAAGAGATTTTCAAGTACTTGCAGCAATTGGAAAACTGCGCTGGAGAATGATGAGACAGAAATCAGGAAACTAGCAACAAAAGTGTCAGATATAGAAGAGCTTAGAATTGAATTTACACTGACGGAAGAACAGATACAGAAACTACTGCACAAGCAAGCAGAACTTGAAACTCATATCTCCAATCTTCAAGTGCTGAAAGTGGAAGAAAGAAAGCAAACAAAAATAGATATTGCTTTTCGGCAACCAAGATGTGATTCTAAACACCAATATTGAGTCACAAGTAGCAGCGAACAAGTTGCTAGAACGAAAATCGTCGGAACTGAAAAAAGGTAAAGAAGATCTAGAGCTTCATTTATCTGAACTAGAACAAGAAAACATGCAATTAGATATATTGTTTTAGTCATTGTGTTTGCACTTTATTTGATCTTTAATGATGTTTAATTTGTGTTAAACAAGTTTGGCATTGAGCAAGAATACACTTTGCTTCACAGGGATGTTAACTGGTCTGTAGTCTGGCCTCTTGGTGGCTTTCCTAGACCACGGATAATTCATCTAATCTCTTCTTTAGTTGGCTATGAGCTTAATTATTGCATATTTAAAATAAAACAGCACATAAATAGTAGGAAAACACATCGAACAACACGCGGGCGCTTGCGCCCGCGCCTTACCTAGTATATACAAATGATAAAGAAAGTGAAAACTAAAATATTAATAAAGAGGAGAGAGAATAGTGTGACAAATAGGAGATTGATAAATAATTAATTGTGGGGTCTAAACTCTTAAAAAAGCTTGAAATAGTTTAGCTTATATATATATTATTATTAAGATAAGGCGTCGTTAGACCGGTCTGTTTTTTTTTATCAATAAGTAATTGAATAAGGTTCGAGTGAGAATCTTTACCAATAGGTAACTTTACCACATTGTGGATAAAGTCCTTCAAATCTATATACCTGTTTTGGATACGGAAGATTGACTAATTTAAAAACTATCTATAACAAAAGTATTTATCACAAAGTCTGCTATACAATTCATTAACCAACATCAACCCACTCCTCAACTTCAATAATGAAACATATTTGGAGTCTTGCACATCCCTCCAAAAACTCAAATTTTTCTGAGAAAAGCTTTAACTAACTTCCTACCAATGACTGAAAGAATTAACCAATTTGTCATCTTAGTCCCACATGCTTGCTCCCTGTGGGGAGCTCCTTCGGAAAATACATATCACTTGTTTTTCGACTATCCCTTCACACTATCAATGATAGCTAAATTTCAGTCTAGAATGGAACATGTCTACACCATCAATCGATCATCAAATTTTCATAATGACCTCCATTCCTTCCTAAAGAATAATAAAAAAATAGAAACAGATGTGCTTCCTATGGTATTATATTTGGTTACATCATAATAACACAATCTTCAGAAATGCACACTCTTCGCATATGCGTGCTGATATGGCTACTTTCAATATATGAAGTGGGAATCAACATTTAAATAGGAATGCTCGACACGATCTCAATCGGTGAAGACACGCGTCAACAGAAAAAATATATCTTGAAAAAGCCCCCCTACGGGATGGATTAAAGTAAACTTTGAGGTAACTCCCTAAGGGAATGCGTTTATCGCTTTTATAGTCAGAGACTCGGACGGTAAAGTACTGTTTCTCAACCACAAGTCAATCCCATACACAACAACCATTAAGGGTGAGGCATTTACAACGTTGTTTGCGATCTAAGAACTATCCAATTTTCCAATATTATTCTAGAAAGAGACAATCTATCACTTATAAATGCGATAAGAGATATATGGCACGTTCCGTGGGAAATTTCTACCATCGTCTTTGACATCAAGGAAAAAATACAATCTTTTGCAGGTTTCAAAATCTACCACTGCTATAAAGAAGCAAACAAGGCAGTGGATCTTCTAGCATCAACAAACTGTGACCTTGAGGATATCAAGTCATTTGAAGATAAAGTTCAGCTAGTGAGAAAGCATTACGAGGTACCTGGTGATCATGTCAGGATGGAGACAGGGAGAAGATCCGGGAATTTCTCAACTGCAAGCCATCGTTTTCTTACAAAATTCTTTACCGTCATCCACAGTGATGACGTGGGATGGCCTCCCCCTTAAGGAAGGTTCCCAGTATTAGCCTTGTATAAAAAAAGAAGAAAAAAAGGATATCTTTAAATTCAATGATTAGGGTTAATTTAAGGTTAATGATTATGTGATACTCCTAATTTCGGTATGTTATAAGATAAAATGCAGAGACTTATAATATTTATTTATATGTACTATTAGTATTTAAGTTTTGTTAACTATAATCATTAGAGGTAATTTGGTTTTTGGGCCAGATTAATTATTGGGCCAATATACTAGTCCACATAAAACCTTCTTAACCAACATCCTTATATATATATTCACTCTAAGAAACCCTAAACTTCACATATATCAATTCTTTCCTTCTCATCTCCTTCTTGTGCTTCTAATTGTCTTCTTTGATCGTTCATCAATTTCACACATCTAGTTGTTCGTTCCCGTCCCGGATCTGTGTTCCATCTGCGACCTCTCAATAAAATTGTCATAACTTCTCATTCGATTATCCAATCAATCTGAAATTTTACTGCATATAATAGACTCGTGGATCAGAATCCTCGAATTGGAATCGGAGTATTTGGAGGTCGGAGCAAGGAGAAACGAATTTTACAAGACGGGTGATCATTCAGGAAACCGCATTGTCCTGAGTTCGTCAAAGTTACAGTCTTTCATCATAATTCTGGTTCTAAGTTGATCATTGATGACTAGTTATTCACGCCCTACCTAGATCCATCCCAAGCGGAGGTTAGACTTGGGTACTTGATTTTGGTTCCGGAGTATCAACGTGAAACTCTGTTTAGGTCCTCAAAAACTTCAAGCAAGTTTCTTAACTTGCTCATTTCTAGTTTGGGTTTATACTTATCTAAGTATTCTTATTTGAGCTAATAAATGTTGTGCAATGGTTTTATTCTTGATATATATATGTTCAATATAAGTTAAAGTGATTTAATTATTTGATAAATATATGTTGAATATAAGTTGAAGTGGTTTGATTGTTCATAAATATATGGTGAATATAAGTTAAAGTGGTTTGATTCTTGATAAATATATGTTGAATATAAGTTAAAGTGGTTTGATTATTTGAGAATATATGTTGTATATAAGTTGAAGTTCAGAAACATGGGTCCCGCGGGGAAGACATGTGGCCCCTGGATGGATTTCCTGGGGAAGAGGATCTCAGAATGGATTTTCGGGGGTATGTTAAAGGGTCTCGGAAGGACGCTTTTGGGGTACGTTGGAACGTTCCTGGGTATTATGCTGTGAGCATCTTACCCCCTTTCCGGTTGCGCTCGGAAGGGTATATAGAAGCAGGGTTACTAGAGAGTTGTATGGTTCGGTATGGTGATTTATAATGATTTGATAACATCATTATTAATGAAGTTGCAAGGTATTATTCTTTATTAGCTTACATGTGAAATGCTCAGTTAGTATCTTTCTGACCTAGTGACTGACCCGTTATGGCTGGCTCTGTTTTTGATATCCAGGTACTACTGCTGCACTAGAACAAGGGAAACATGAGGAGATTGGTGATGACCGACGTTGAGCAGAGATAGTTTTTTGGGGGTCTTTTGTTATTTCCTTTGTTCTTAGACTTCATGGACCTATGTAGCACAACTTTATTATATGTTTCTACTATTTATATCCTTTAATTTTATTCTAACCTTGTGAATTTCGAGTGTAATTCAAGGCGATGTGACACCTTGGTTTTGGGATGTTACAGATCACTAGTTAACAGTCAATGTAGTCAAAGATCATGATCAACGTCAGTCAATGGTTAACGTTAGCGTTGACCATTTTTTAAGCACAACTTTTTTCTTTTAATCAATGTGCAACACTTTGTATGTAAATGTATAACAAAATATATGTAAATGTACAACAAAATGTATGCAATGATGCACTCGAATGTGAGGGATTTTAGTTGATTTTTTATGAATCAAATGTGCATTAGTTTTCTATACATGTGAAAGATATTTTGCGTAAATGTGCAAAATTTTATAAGTAACTGTGCAAGATCGTTTGGATATTGTGAAATGTTTTATAAATAAATGTGCAAGATCATACGAGTAATGTGCAAAGGTCTTATAAGTAATTGGGCAAGATCGTATAAGTAAATATGCATAGTATTATAGGTAAATGTGCATTAGAATCTGATTAGGTTTAGTTGATTTTCTATAAAAGTAAATGTACGTTTAAATATCATTATTATGCGAGGTATTTTTACAAAATGTGCAATGTTTTTCTTAACAATGTGCAAGCCTTGTGAATTTGGTTGTTGTAGGTGTGCATCAAATAAACATAAGTTTTCTATACATGTGCAATCTTTTGTGAGTAATTGTGCAAGATTGTCTGCATAAATGTGCAAAATATTCTAAGTAAATGTACAATGTTGTTATGATTAAAAGTGATTGAAAATTTTAAATATAATTCGTTTCCTATATAAGTGTTAAATTTTTTGGTAAATGTACATGTAAAAGCTAATAATATATGTGAAATATTTAAAATATTATCATTCAAATGTAATAAAAAATATTTATAATTTTATTACACTTAATTACACTTTCAAGCCATTGCACATTTTTAGTAAAAAAATATTGCACATGTAAGAATATGGTAGATTTTGTCTTTAGAAATCTCATACAATATTCTAGTACTGGATAACCGTGCATCGTACAGGCCATTAACCATTTCGATATATTACACTTGTATCCTCAGTGAAAAAAGAGGATTGTCATGCTATATCATGTATGATCAATATCATTAATATTATAGGTGTATTGTTTGTGTTTTTGTTTATTACGGGGAGAGGGACTCAAGGGTTGTAATAGTTGTATCTTTCTGATATAATTGTTTTTTGTTTGTGACGGTATATCATAATTGTGAATACCACATGCTTCAGTCGTGGGTCAGTTAGTAGTGAGTAGCTTATGAGCTAAATGATTGTTGATTTTCATAATATGTTACTAATACTTTCTAACCTGCTTTAACGAATCTTAATAAGCCACCTTATTACGGTGGTGAGAACAAAGCTTATTAGCATTAGCCGTTCTTGGATTTGACCTCATCATTTTGTTATCTTTTACATTAGTTGTTTTGTTGACATTTACATTTCCATTGAGAAAGAGAGATGATAGTCTAATGGGCATGACTATTTTTCCACTACTACAAAATAGCTTTTTAACCCGGGCGTATAAGGGAATAGAGCTCGGATATAGCCAAAAAGGGTCCGGGCTTCAAGTCTATGGGATAAAAAGTCGAAGATCTCGGAGCTCTTTTGCACAAACCTGGCCTCTATACTTATAAGAAAGCACGGTTGCAATGGTATTTTAGCTCGGGCTATATTCCTTCGATGTCCGACCTTAAACACTAATATTTTTTAACATTGATTCATAGGTATATATCTCAATATATCAAGATCCGGCTATATACTTTTTTATCCAAAGATTCATATTTTTATCTAATATATTGATCCATTATCCTGTATAAATATTATATATTATTCATATCAATTTCAACACTATCCAACTCATATTAATAATCTAACATTGAAAATAACATTCCAAATATCATAGATCGTCATTTCAAAATCTGACTTAGTTATCAAAAGGTTATAATCAAGTTGTAACTAATAAACAATGACAGTAAGTGTTTCATAGTCCAAACTAATTGATTGTCTTCCAAGCGCACAAAACCCAATTAACCTTTCATCAGATAAATAGTTCTTGACCTTTCACATCCTGCAAATTATAATGTGCATTTATTAGGCAATCAATATAGAGTTTTACCAACAATAAAGGTAGTAAAATAGGTAAAAACAACTACATACTACAAAAGACTGAGAAAATAATCACGCGTCAAATTTTATTAAGATCATTGTTATTGTAGGTAATCTTGTCACCATACCATTACAAAATATGATAATGTAATTGTCATAAGTAGGGATGGTGTAATCCGAAATCCAATTCAAATTCGGATCAGATTTTTCGAATTCAATCTGAAAATCCAAATTTAAACCTGCACATTTGTTAAATGACCTATTAATCCAAGACAATTTAAGATTCAACCAACAAAAATTATAGCATAGTAGCTGAATCATCAAGACATATCAACTCATAAAACCAATTAAATCATGCTCATTGCTCAACGAGAATTCAGATCAACAAACAAAAATTCTGATTCAGCTCAATTAAACTCCAATTCAAAAAAAAAAAACAGATTTAGTAGACTTCAACTTCAACAAACAAGAAGGGCGAGAACTAATTTCATATTCAGTAGACTTCCTAATCAGCTGATTGGAGGAATTGTGTCCTTTAATCAAAGGCGCAATTACTAAATATGAAATAGGATATTTAATGAAGATTATAATCCGATTATTTTAGGTAGTTATAGTGCTTTGCTAGAAGCCAACTATGATTTATGGATTTTATGTTATAATATTCATTGCTATTATAATTGGGTCCTACGAGGTCACACCATAAGAGTATATGGACTGGATCAATATTTGGGAGATTTATATAATATAAAGTAATACAAGATATGATTTAGAGCTTATTAATGATAAAGAGTTATTATTAATATATCTATATATAAAGTTATAAAGAGTTATACAAGATATATAAATCCATGTATAAATATATTTAATTAGAAGATTAAATATATCTTTTAGTGGGTTATAAATATGACTGACCTTTCTTTGAGAAAGACATCAGTTCATTATTTTCTACGTAACAAAAGCTCTAAAGATTTTCTCTCTAAAAGAACAAGCCTTTGATTCTTCGTTCTAGCAACCGGAGAAGAAGACAATCCAGATCTTTCTACTCGGGGTGGACTAACTAGAGGAGCTTCATTTGCGGCTCTCGATCTTCTCGTTCATCCGGAAATTCACGCATCAAGAGGTATTGTTTCTTCTATACCTTAATCCAATTGATTTTTGCTAGATCTTTCGTTTAGATGTTAGTAAATCGTTTCCTGCAATTCCGATTATTCACATTTAAATCCCTACACAGACTTCTGATTCAACAGACTTCAACAATAATTTAGAAATAAATGCCAAATTCATTTCAGCATTCAAGACTTATTTTCAGAGGCGATGAGAAAGTAGCGAGCAGGGAAGAGCAAATATAATGAAAAAATCTACCCATCAACATGTCCAGCTGAAAAACAACTTTCAACGATCCATGACTATTCTACCATTCTATATAAGTTGAAATCACATACAGTTCAACATAAGGCATAATATGCAAATAATAAAAAATTGTAATTAGTAAAATATTTTTTATTTCAATGCATGCAAGCAACAAGAGTCCACGACAATTATTAAGAGTTATCTTATTACGACATTCTTGATCTATTAATTGTTCAACTATAACAACTAAGAAACTAATCTTTATTATCACACCGTCTCGTATGAGCTAAAATATTAATTTGAGTAAAATTCCTTTTATATATACCTAATACCTAGTTCATTTGATACATCAATGGAGGCACCATCAAAGTATCAAAATCTTTATTATTCAGTATTTTTTTTTGCATTCTTCTTGAATTAGTTAATTAGTTTATTTTTTACTGAATCAGTAAATTGAATAACAGCCAGTCGGTTATCGAAGTTAGTGAGTAAGTAGAAGTGGGTTAGTGCTATTTTCTAGTCCTAGTTGATTATTTAAGTTTAAGTCAATTCAGTTTTACGACATGCTTTTAGATTTAATTAAAAAGTGTCTGCAAAATTGTTTTCTTGCTCAATTCCTCTTAGCTAAGTTCTTAGCTAAAGAGTGGTTGTTATATAAAGAAGGAAATAAACATATAATCTATGAAATGTAAACCAACCTGGTTAAGAATGTAATAGACAGAAAACCAACTAGGATTTTGCGAAGCAGGACTGTCTAACTCTCCCTGTATTCAACACAACAAATTACAAGTGTGAATTCAATAGATTCAGTTGACGATATGCGAGTAAACATTTTATTTTTCGTACTAAAAGAATCAATTTGATGTTGAATGACCTACCTTTTCATTGTCAGAAAAATAGATGTACTACCTTTTCATTGTGAGGTAAAACATTCATCTATAAACTTCAGGAAATGGTATGTGATACAGCTAATACAAAGACTTTTAGGTAGACTAAAAGGTCAAAGTTTTATTGTAGGAGTGGAAAAATATCACAATAAGGACGATTGTCTCAGACTCTTCCCATAATAACCAAGTAACAAATGAAGAGAAGTAGTGGTACTAAAAAATACTCAAAATGATTTCAAAGATGTATTCTTGTTCTTTATAAATCAACCAAAAACATGAACGAGTACTAAGAAAATCATAGAAAGCTTGAACATTAATTGCTCTAATAATTCAGAAACTCACATGATCAAATTACAAAATAGATTATTGTAATGTATCTTAGTGTTGCCCAAGTTTATTCTTCTGAATTCAACGGATTTAGTGGAAGAATGTCATCTCAATGTCCAGTCATCATCCTGTCTGTTGTGGTTGATTCAGTGGTAATATCTCACACTTGTTTATGATAATCAAAGCTTTTATATTCTCACTTCATGTGTGTTTCTTCTCCTGTTTCCATTAATTTTTCATGACTGACCATTCGTATGATGTGGTAGTAAATCTTATAACTACTCATCTTATTCTTTGCCAAGAACATAACCAGTATCTCATATGCTTCTTTCAGAGACTGCGTTTCGTTTATTATTCCAATTCTTTTAGTATGAATGGGAAACTAACAAGATATTAAACGAGAAAAATGGGTACTAAATGATGAAGGGGAACTGTATCCTTAACCTCGCTTTCCTAAAGTACAATTCTTGTTAGCTATACCGATATATATTAGGGCATATCTAGGTAACATTTTAAGAATTTCCTGGCTAATTAAGCTTTAGAATTTCCTAGGTAGTTAAACTTTCATAGTTATCTCTTATGCAATATCCTATAAGATTCTACAACTCAGCTGGAAGCCTATAAGATCCTATGCTCAGGTATTGAGTGGGATCTCATGTTTCCTCTGGAATTAAACTATACCTTAACTGTACGTAATAGCAGAATGGACAAACTCAATTATAAGTTGGGAAGGCAGCCAATGGTAAGCCAAAATCGAACTGTTTCCAAAGAATACAGATACGGAGAAGTGTTGCCAACGAACAACATACCTTCACATCTAGGAAGAGAAGACCAACAAACCCAAACCTGGAGCAGCAAAGTTATAGGATTCAGCAACAAACCCTAAGTGACCCAAATCGGGAGCATCAAAGTTACTGGATTCAGCAGCAACCTTAAATAGATGGTGAATTATGTTAGCAAATTGTAGGTGATTCAAACAGAAATTTAGAGAAGGATAAAGACAATGTCGAAGACAGTAGTAAGGACTCTTTGAACTGGTGTTTTCTTCATTCAACAACTACTGAAACTGCTCTAAACGAGCTTACATAAATACTGAAAGACAGAGACTCGATCAACCACCTCTCCACTCATTTCTCAACTGCCTTACACATTCAAATCACTCCTTAACAACCTCCTAAAATGTAGCTACGCATGGACTGACTCTTTAAACAAAAACAGAACAAAAAAAAAACATCAGTAAATTAAATAACTTCAGCAACATTGCTGTCATAGAAACTAGGTGCAATGTAGAATCAAATTCTAACACCTCCTCTTGATTCAAAATTGCACATTCCAATCTTCTTCTTGAAGAAGCTATGCTTCACCTGATTTAGAGCTTTGGTAAACACATCTGCATCTTGCTCATTTGTTCCACAAAACTTGAGCACAATTTTGCCTTCTGTCACTAGCTCCCTTATATAGTGATGCTGAATCTCTATATCTTTTGTTCTAGCATGAAATGTTGGGTTTCTCGTCATAGCTATGGTTGATTGGTTGTCACACCATATTTCTGTTGCCTCCTTTTGCTCACAACACAAATCAATCAACATCTTCCTTAGCCATATGGCTTGCTTTGCTGCAGACCCAGATGCTACATACTCAGCTTCTGATGAAGAAAGGGCAACTGTATCTTGCTTCTTGGAACTCCATGTCACAGCCCCTGATCCCAGACTGAAAACAGACCCAGAAGTGCTCTTTCTGTCATCCAAACTCCCAGCCCAATCACTGTCAGTATGGCCAACAAGCTTGAAGACTTCCTTTGGCTCATACCAGATCCCTTGATCCATGCTTCTAGCAACATACTTAAGCACCCTTCTTGCTGCACCCATATGTTGCTTGGTTGGAGAGTGCATGTATCTTGAAATGACACTTACACTGTAAGCAATATCAGGCCTTGTATGTGTCAAGTAGTTCAATCCTCCCACCAAGCTTCTGAATTCCTTCTCATTGCATAAGTCTGTTCCATCTTCTCTTTGAAGCTTTTCATTTGTATTCATTGGAGTTGCTACAGCATCACTTTTTCAACCTTAACTTCTTAATCAAATCCTTGGCATATTTCTCTTGACAAAGAAAGATACCTTGATCAACCTGCTTGACCTCCAAACCTAAGAAGTATTGCAACTTTCCTAGATCTGTCATCTCGAACTCACCCTTCATTACCTCCCTGAATTTGGATAGGAGTAACTCAGAGTTGCTAAAGTAGATTATATCATCTACATAGAGACATACAATGATGAAGCTGTCACAGTCTCTTCTCACATATAGGGTAGGTTCATTCATGCTTCTACTGAACCCATTGTTGATGAAAAAATCATCAATTCTGTTGTACCAGGCCCTTGGTGCTTGCTTTAACCCATACAGAGCTTTGTGAAGCTTTAGCACTTTCTCCTCCTCTCCTTCCTTAATGAAACCTTCAGGTTGATAGACAAACACTTCCTCTTGAAGGTCACCATTTAGAAAGGCTGACTTCACATCAAATTGATACACAATCAACTTCTTTTGAGCTGCAATAGCAAGCACTAGCCTCACTGTTTCAAACCTTGCCACTGGAGAGAAGGTTTCTTCGAAATCTATCCCTTCCTTTTGAGCATATCCTTTGGCAACAAGCCTAGCTTTATACTTCTGAACACTCCCATCTGTCTTAAACTTTGTTCTGAAGACCCATTTAAGACCTATCACATTTCTGTCTCTTGGTGGCTCAACTAAGCTCCAGGTTTCATTTCTGTTGATGGCACACATCTCTTCTTTCATTGCTTTCTGCCATTCACTACTTCTTGCAGCTTCTTCATAGCTACTTGGCTCAAAGACACTTAGAGCCAAGTCACAACTATTGTAGATTTCACTCAATGATCTAAACCTTCTTGGGGTTGATTCATTTGATGAACTTGATGGAGAGGAAGAAGAGCTGCTTGTGAAGGAGGGAGATCCACTTGGTGAACTGTGATTCTCTGTGTTCTGACTTGATCCTGATCCATTGCTAGACAATTGAACCCCAGCCTGATCAAACACATTTTCTGATTCAACACTTTCTGGAACTGATTCTGGAGATTCCACCAGGATTGATCTTCTCTCTGTCTCAATCTCACTTTTATTCCAGTTCCATTCTGACTTCTCATCAAAGGTCACATTCCTGCTAATGATGATCTTCTTTGTAACAGGATTGAAGAGCCTATAAGCTTTTGACTCAATGGAGTAGCCTATGAATACTACTTTCTCACTTTTGTCATCAAGCTTTGATCTTAGTGTAACCATTGTATAGGCTATACTTCCAAAGATCCTGAGATGACTCACATTGGGCTTTATCCCTCTCCATGCTTCATATGGAGTCTTATTTGAGAGAGCTTTTGTAGGAGATATGTTCAGGACATACACTGCAGTAGCAACTGCTTCACTCCAGAATTTCTTGGGCATGTTCTTAGCTTTTAACATGCTCCTTGCCATCTCAACAACAGTCCTATTCCTCCTCTCTGCCACTCCATTCTGTTCTGGTGTATATGGAGCAGTGAGTTCCCTCTTGATGCCATGCTCTTCATAGAACTCTTTGAATTTCTTTGACAGAAATTCTCCTCCTCTGTCTGTTATGAGACATTTCACTTTCTTCTGACATTGATTTTCTACTAAAGCTTTGAACTTCTTAAAGTGTTCAAAAGCTTCAGACTTCTCCTTTAGAAAATATACCCAGCTAAGCCTGCTAAAGTCATCAGTGATTAGGAGAAAGTACTTACTTCCTCCTAGTGATTCAGTTTGCATTGGCCCACACAAATCTGCATGAAGAAGCTCAAGACAACAGCTAGCTCTCCATGCCTTTCCACTGGGAAATGATCCCTTTGATTGCTTTCCAAGAACACAGCTTTCACACAGCTCAATTTCTCCTATCGTTGGAAGTCCAGACACAAGTCCCTTGGTTTGCAATAGCCTCAAGCTTTGTATATTCAAATGACCATACCTGCTATGCCATAGCTCAGCTTCTGTAGCATCACTAGCAACCAAAGATTTCCCTCCATCACAGCTCAGTTCAAGAGGAAACACCCTATTTCTGGCCATAGCAACATTCACAACACTCTCACTGTTTTTCTTGTCCCAGATTGCACAACTATCATCATCAAACATAACTGAGAAGCCATCACTGATCAATTGCCCAACACTTAGAAGATTGTGGGCAAGCTTGGGCACATACTGAACATTATAAATCAATTTAGATTTACCCTCATTGGTTACAAGAGAAACAGTACCTTTCCCTTCAACTTCAAGCTGCTTGTTGTCTCCAATTCTCACCTTGCTTTTCTTTGTGACATCAAGCTCTTTGAATAAGGATTTTGACCCAGACATGTGGTTGGAACACCCGCTGTCAATGTACCAGGGTTTCTGAGCACAGGATGAAGCTTCCTGCACAGAATACAACTTCTCTTCTTGCTCTACAATTTGTGCAAGAAAGAGTTTCTCCTCTTGATCAGCAAAGTTCAACTTCTGATCGTTTCTATGTTCACTATGCCCTTGCTCCTTTGCTTTCTTCCAGCATTGAGCTTCCTTGTTGCCCCACCTTCTTGCAATAGAAGCACTTGAACACCTTTTTCTGAGAATCATTTTCATTGCCTCCACCGTGATTCTGAGATGATGTTCCTTGATAGTTTCCTGATCTTCCTCTTCCTCTGAAACTACCTCTTCCTCTTCCTCTGAAGAAGTTTTGCCCTCAACTCTCATCTCTTCCCATGAAAGCTTTCTCTTCTTTCTGATCTACTCCTCTGTTCAGTCTCTCTTCATGTGCTTGAAGAGATCCCATTAGCTCATCAAAGGAATAAGTTTCCATATCCTTTGATTCTTCTATGGCTGTCATCACATGATCATATTTAGAGGACAGACTTCTTAGAATCTTACCTACAACCTGAGGATCCTTCAAATCTTCTCCATAGGATCTCATTTGTTGTACTGTGTTGGAGATTCTGCTGAGATACTCTTGTACCGACTCCTTTTCCTTCATCAAGGAAGTCTCAAATTCCCTTCTCAAGGCTTGAAGCCTTACTGTGATAATCTTTTTATCACCTAGATATTCTTGCTTCAATGTATTCCAAGCTTCCTTTGCTGTAGACGCTGAAGCAATTCTAGGAAAAATTTCATCATCAAGGGCCTGTTGTATGATGAATAGAGCCTTTGCATCCTTTTTCCTTTTCTCCCTTAGTGCTTGATCTGGTTCAGCAGTCCCATCGTCCTCAAAGCCTTCTTCCACCAGAGACCACATCTCATGTGATCTAAATAGAGTCTTCATCTTGAGACTCCAGAAATGATACTTCACTCCTTTGAAGATAGGCAAGTTTGACAGACCATTGTTGTTTCCCAGAGACGACATCTTCCTCTCTCAGATTGTGTGTTTAATGTTTGATCTCTCACAAACTCTCACACTCTCAATGGACTCGCAACCCGGACAAGCTCTGATACCAATTTGTTAGCAAATTGTAGGTGATTCAAACAGAAATTTAGAGAAGGATTAAGACAATGTCGAAGACAGTAGTAAGGACTCTTTGAACTGGTGTGTTCTTCATTCAACAACTACTGAAACTGCTCTAAACGAGCTTACATAAATACTGAAAGACAGAGACTCGATCAACCACCTCTCCACTCATTTCTCAACTGCCTTACACATTCAAATCACTCCTTAACAACCTCCTAAAATGTAGCTACGCATGGACTGACTCTTTAAAAAAAAACATCAGTAAATTAAATAACTTCAGCAACATTGCTGTCATAAAAACTAGGTGCAATGTAGAATCAAATTCTAACAAATTAGGTGTAAACGAGGTTTTGACAAAAAAACCATAAATTGAGAAGAAGTGTACTTACATGTGGATGGAGAATTAGGTCATCAAGGGACTGCTTTTGGATGGAGAATTAGGTCACGGAGGGACTGCTGGTGGATGGCGAATCAGGTTTCGGGGGAGAACAAACCTCAAGAGCCGCTAAAGAAAAGATTGAGAATCACGAATTAGGTCGGATAGGAGAACGGAAATTCAATTCTCGCTGAAGAGAATGGAAAATACTTACAGGGGGTCGCCGAGGAGACTGCTGGAGGATTGACTAGCCGCCTGGGAAAAAGATGCGGGTGAAGGTGTCTCGATTTCTTCGCAGTGTTATAGCGTCTCGAGTTGAAGACGAAGAACGGACTAAGTTAGAATTTCTGTCTCTTTAAGTGTTGGAACAGAGTTTCGAATATTTTTTATTTTAGGGGAAACAAGTAATAATAGAGCCCGAATATAAGTGGTAAGGGATATTAAGTTGGTGGAACATGTAAGGATGGAACTTAATAGCCCAGATAAAAGAACAAAACAACACGCCCTGGCTAAGAAAAGTCTAGTTGAAAGAGTGTTTATGTTTTTAGTCCGGATGTCAACAAAATTATGTGGGCTTATTGGGTATCCTTATCAAATATCATGCTACATTTGTGTCTATAAGGACAACTTAGCACAAATATTCATGCTCCAGGCTGGATAAAATGTATTTTTGTAGTAGTGTTTTCTGATATGGAGATTTCATTTTTTTAAAAAAGTACATTAAATGAATATTATATGTTCTATTGGAAATTCATACTAATCTCTTCAACATGAAGAGATTTTATTTATATGTATAATATATACTCCTTGCACCTACAATGCATCGGTGGTAAATTAATTTTGTAAATGAAAGAAACTAATAGGTTTTGATCTCGATCAAGAATAAAAATAAACACTTTATAGTCGTTGAGAACAAACTCGGACCTGAAGTATTTTCCAATGGGGTTCTTTGCGTCCCAAGAATGACAATGAGTCGTCTCTATCCGGAACCAGGTCTTTAAAGGGATGGTACACCGGTTTGGGTCATGCATCAACATCAATCTGCACATTCAATTTCATGTTCTTCGAAGAGCTTGCAGTGGCGGCAGCAACGATCAAGCCAATAGATGAGTGGAAGTGTATAAGGTATTTTAAAACGAATGATTTATGTAAAGATGCAACCTTATTTATACAATAGTTTGGGAGATAATTTTCGGGTCTTCAATCTTCAGTGTCGCGATCAATTGGCTGGATTGAAACGACTCTCGGGATCGAAACCGTTGGAATGCATTCGAGGGTGGAGCAGTGAATGCCCCATGGAAGCAAGTAATGAGTAGCATTAATGGAGGTGCCATCAGTGAGATATAGGAATCGTCCATTTTGATGGATACTAATGGAGGTATTTTTTTAATTTAAAATAACCCGACTAACGGATGCATTAATTGTTCAGCCTAATAAGAATGAGACTGGTTCATAACACGAACTTTTGAAATGAAGCCAATCTTTATATATACTAGGCTACTCATGCTCGTGCTTCCATGGGGCATTCTTTATATATACTAGGCTATAATGGGGCATTTTTTTGAAATGAGGCCAATCTTTATATATACTAGGCTACTTATGTCCGTGCATATACGAACTGTTGTTCAGATTGCTGGATCTTTAATATAGTGTATATGTGTTTGTCTTGGTCTTTGTGATCAACCGAAGTATCGAGGTGATTATTGATTTTAGATATTGATAGAGTAATAAAATAAATTGTCCAACGTATGTCGCAAACACGCTTGGAAATGAAATTGTAATAAACCTGAGATGTATTTGAATAATATATATTCTCCCCACATAATTATTTGTTTATTTTTATGTATTGAATGTACCATTTTTTTAAATTTATTTGATGATATTATTAAGTCAATACGGACGTATGAAGAATTAATTGTGGCAGATACAGAAAAATATCACATTCATTATCAAATCGCCATGTAGTATTTTTCTTATTTTTGTAGTTATTTAGTATCATTCTTTTGGATGTGCAATATCCTTTAATTAGATGTGTTTGGAAATAAAATAAGTTTTTTCTATTTGTGGGGCATCGAATAAGAGGCTAAAAATAGTTTTGTTACTGTTGTTGTAATTAGTTTATTACTTAGATGTATTTGGAAATAAAATTAGATTTTTCTATTTGCGGGGCATCGAATAAGAGGCTAAAAATATTTTGTTGTTGTTGTAATTAGTTTATTACCATTGAAGGGTTTTAGTTTCTAGATAGTTTTATTAATATTCAATATATAAAATATTTATGATGAAAATATATGTATTTGTAACAACTAAAAACAATAAAGTCTTTAAATTTTAATTGGAGAAGTGTTTATATTTGTTCCCCTATTCTTTGCCTTTGTGAGTTACAACAAATAGCAACCTTACAAGATTGATTTAAGCGCCGATTTACAGCCGTCATTCTACCTATATAGTTGAGTTGAAGTTATTAGCTAGCCAAGGTTTATTTAGGCATGTGTCTTACATGTCTAATTTGATGCACCATGTCTATTCCAACAGATTTTTTTTTGGGCAGATTCTCTTGATATGGAAAAATTAGGATTCATAACCATCTCCTCATTTACTCTATTTAATATGATAATTGATGTTGAACGAAACCACTTTTGCATCTATATTAGTATAAATATGGTGCTAGTACATAATATCTCGAGATAATGTAAAAATATTTTTTTTAATCAATGAAATGGCATATAATATGCTTTGATAAATCTGTTTTTACTTATTTATTGAATTCATATTTATATTTTATAGGCTTATGTTGTCTGATTGAATATTTGATTCTGGTAGAAGTTAATGTGTACTTAGCTAGCTACATCATAAGCAAAAACAAGTCTATATCAGGAAAAAAAGATCAAGTAAGGTGTGGCATTCTTAGTTGTTTTTTTTCCTTCTTATGAATCAAGATCCCTGTGTAAAGTTTATGTGCAAAGAGAAATAATAGATTTCATAAGATTGTGCCAAGGAACTCAATAATAATCATTTATTCTTGGTTATGTTTTCCTGAATTCTATCAAATCATATAGTATAGTTTTTGTTAATCCGCACTTGTTAGGTGCTATATGTGAATTGAAGTGTAAATATGGTGCTAGGACATGATATCTCCAGATCTCCGGATAACATAAACATATTTTTTTTAAATCAATGAAATGACATATAATATGCTTTGATTAATCTGTTTCTTATTTATTTATTGAATTCATATTTATATTCTATATTATTATACACCTATTTTTTATGATTGAGAATTTGATTCTAGTAGAAATTATTGTGTACTTAGTTACCTAGAGCATAAGCAAAAACAAGTCTATATTAGATTAAAAAAAAAGATCAATTAAGGTCTGACATGCTTAGTTACATTTAAAGGAATTGTGTCATTTAATCAAAGGTGCAATTACTAAATATGAAATAGGATGTTTAATGAAGATTTATAATCCGATTATTTTAGTTAGTCACAGTGCTTTGCTAGAAGCCAACTATGATTTATGGATTTTATGTTATAAAATTCATTGCTATTATAATTGGGTCCTACTAGGTCACACCATAAGAGTATATGGACTGGATCAATGTTTGAGAGATTATATAAAGTATATAATATAAAGTTATACAAGATATGACTTAGAGCTTATTAATGATAAAGAGTTATTATTAATATAAGTATAAATTTATATGTAAATCTATGTTAAATATATTTAATTAGAGAATTAAATATATCTATATTTTTAATTGGTGGATTATAAATATGGTTGACCTTTCTTTGAGAAAGGGATCAATTCATTTTTTTCTACGTAACAAAAAGCTCTAAAGGTTTTCTCTCTCAAAAGACAAGCCTTTGATTCTTCGCTCTAGCAACCGGAGAAGATGGCGATCCAGATCTCTCTACTCGGGGTGGACCAACTAGAGGAGCTTCATTTGCGTCTCTCGATCTTCTCGTTCATCCTGAAATTCACGCATCAAGAGGTATTATTTCTTCTATACCTGAATCCAATCGGTTGATGCATTAGATCCTTCGTTAGATGTCAGGAAATCGTTTCCCCCAGCCCCTTCTCATCAATGGACTCCTGACGTATACGAAGGAGTGCGGTTCGTTCGAAAAATTGCAATTTCGCTTATACGTATCTAAATCCCTACAGTGGTATCAGAACCTCTTGCATAAATTTAATTGGATTTAACATTGTGATGCATATTATGACAGTTTAGATTCATTAACGGGTCTGAAATATGAATTAATTTGCTAAACTAAATCAAATTCGTTTGATTACGTATTGTACCCAGTGTCAAAACAGTTTTGATTCACTTTTTTCAGAAAGAATGTCAAAATTGGAATTGTTTGATTACGTTTCCTGCCATTCTTTCGTTTTCGAACGCCAATTGCACGGACCATACTTTCGTGAATTGGTTTTGACCAATTCAACGACGTATTACTGTGGCAGTTTCGTGAATTGATTTTGATCAATTCAAAGAGCCATTAATATGGCGGTTTCATGAATTGATTGTGGTCAATTCAACGACGTATTTATGTGACTGTTTCTTGAAATTGATTTGATCAATTCAACGAGACATTTATGTAGCGGTTTCATGAATTGATTTTGATCAATTGAACTACGCATTTATATGGCGGTTTTGTGAATTGATTTGATCAATTCAACGGATATTTATGTAACCGTTTCGTCTATTGATTTTGATCAATTTAACAAGGCATTCATGTAGCGGTTTCATGAATTGATTTTGATTCAATCAATGTGACATTCATGTAGCAGTTATGTAAATCAATTTTATTTGATAAATATATATTTAATTATTCTATGAGATATAAAGATATCTTATTTGGTTAATTTTGAATTAACATAATCAAATATTACCTTAGAATATTTGATTCTATTTATTTGGCAAATTAATAATTAATATTGGATATTAATTTCATTTAGATTTTTATTGGATTGAAATGATGAGAAATTGTTTCTAATTCTAAATAGTTAATATGATTAATTATTTATGCTTTTTATGTGGATAAATAACATCTCTCACTAATTTCTTTTTTAAATATTATTATTGTATGCATGTTTAATATTATGGTATTATTGCATGCGGTGACTAGTATGACCCAAATTAGGATAGATAAATACGATCTGCGTATCGTTATGTTTTTCTTGTACACGATCTGCGTATCGTTATATATTTTTTGTAATTTAAATTTATGCAAGAGTATTTTCTTTAAAAATTGATGTAATACAAGAAGATGAGGATCCTATGAAGCTTGAAGGATGGTGATCCAAGATATCAAGATTTTCGAAGATTAGATCTTTTAGAGGCCATACTAGGAACCAACCTCTATTATTGCATTGTGTGAATGTCTTATAATCTCTTGCTTTGCATGTTTTGTTTGTTTGTGTATGTCATTTTGTTCACTTATAGATAGACAATCATTGCATGCTTAGTCCCTTAAAAGAATATTGAGATTGCCTTTCCATGTCATAACCACGAGGCCTTTGTGATTCGTTGGATAGTTTTTGCCTTAGCGAGGTGTCCTTCTTTGACCATTTGGCTAGTGCGGGTATGTCTAATAGGGACATGCTGCCTTGATATGGTTTGACTCAACAACAGACCAAAAGACTCAGTTTTGGATCTTGAGGCATAGGATGCGCTTAATATTAGATGTGGCCATCAACCAAGAATTATAAGGAGTTATAATTAGTAAAGAGTTACTTACCTTGCTTACATGAGACTTGGGGAAGTGCCTTAGTACGCTCGAGTTTCATCTAAAATAGGATCTTGGAATCGTTTTACTCACAAGGGACAAAATAAATTGAGTAGAATGTGCAATAACTTAGTTTTATAACCTTTTATGATTTTAAGTTCTTGCATTTCAAGCATAATTTATCTGCATGTTTTCAATTTCTGTTTTGTAGTCACTATGTCTGGCGAAAACCTCAACTCACACTACACTCAATAGTTGAGAAAAAACAGGCCGAACGATGCCAATTTCCTCGACTGGGAAAGGCAACTGAGAATTGTTCTCAGGTCTGAGCAACAAGAGGATGTCTTAAGCACACCCATTTCTGAATTGTCTGACACCTCATCTGAAGAGGAAAAGACCAATTACAAGAACATCTGCTAAAGATCAAGAGGTGTAAGTTGCCTCATGCTTGTAGCTATGGAGCTTGGTCTTCGACAGAGGTTTGAAGATCAGGATGCATACACGATAATGAAAAATCATAGAGATATTTTCAAAGAGCAAGCAAGGATTGAGAGGTATGAGACCCTCAAGGCTATATTGCAGAGCAAGCTAGACAAGGGGAAATCAGTTGGACCACATGTTTTTCACATGATAGGCCTGTTTGACAGGATGGCCAGACTTGGTAACCCATACAACATTGAGATGGCAACAGATGTAATCTTGCATTCCCTTCATGATGGGTTTGCCAACTTCAGACAGATGTATCATATGGGAGCCATGGGTAAGACTCTCAATGAGCTGCATGCTATGCTCAAAACAGCAGAGCAAAATGTCTTGGTTGGCCCTAAGAAAGATGTTCTTATGGTCAATAAAGGAAAAGGGTTCAAGAAAGGCCCACAAAAGAAGCATCAATACCAAGGGAAGGGCAAGAAAGTTGCTCAACCCAAAGTACCCGCACTAAAAGTAAGGGTAGATGGTGAGCATGAATGCTTCTACTGTAAGGCTAAGGGGCATTGGAAGAGAAATTGCCCCAACTATCTATAAGATAAGAAGAATGGTGTATCTTCTTCAGGTATATACGTTATTGAAATCTTATCAACTAGCTCCAATTATTGGGTATTTGATACCGGTTGTGGTTCCACATTATTTCGAATGTGTAGGGACTGCGAAATAGGAGACGGTTGCAGAGAGGAGAGATAGATTTCCGCGTCGGAAATGGAGCAGCAGTTGCTGCAATTGAAATCGGAGATTATAGTCTACCTCTACCTTATGGATTAGTTTTAGAACTTAATAATTGTTATTTTGTTCCTTCAGTTTCTAGAAATTTGATTTCATTTTCAGCTTTGCGCCATGAGGGCTATGAACTTATTATTATTGATAATGGTTTTGACATTTACAAGAATGATATTTTCTACACCCATGCCATTGAGAATAATATTGGACTATACATATTGGAGCTAAAATCTGAAGTATATAACGTTGTTACAAAAAGGCAAAAGTCGAATAATATAAGTGAAGCCAACCTATGGCATTGTCGCTTGGGTCACATTAGCATCAAACGCAGGGAAAGAACTCCAACATGTTGGTCGTCTAAAATCATTTGATTTTGAATCTTTTGAAACATGCGAATCATGCCTACTGGGGAAGATGACAAGGTCACCTTTCACTGGTACAAGTGAAAGAACTACTAAGATATTGGCTCTCATACATACAGATGTTTGTGGACCTATGAGCACAGAAGCTAGGAGAGGCTATCGATACTTTATTACATTTACTGATGACTTTATTAGATATGGGTATATCTATCTAATGAAACATAAATCTGAATCTTTTGAAAAGTTCACAGAATTTCAAAATGAAGTT
>NW_027368406.1:0-50090 GCF_046119375.1 Phyllobates terribilis | reverse complement strand
TGGGGTCGCGGGTTTGTATTTATCAAGATCATTATCTTTACCTTTCTCTCTGTTTTCTTCTTGGCTTGATTCTGGGCATTGGCGGGGTCCCATAGGTTGTCGAAGGTCGTCGATGAGGTCTCTGTCGCTTAACATTTCTGGCTCATCACTTCGGCGGGTGCCGACGAGTGGTCTATCGTTTTCCTCCTCTTATTCTTCTTCGTCTAGCACAATCGCATCCTTCCTAATTAGATTCTTTTCGCTTCGAAGAGTGACAACTTTAACTCCATAATTTACTCCATTAGTTGGGGCTTCAATTAATGCTCCTACGTTTCCCAACTTGTCATTGATCATTGCAATGCTCTTTTCTAGATTTCCCATTTATGCATTGAATTCCATTGTTTTGATAAGGGAATATCGCATATCCCCTAAGAGAAGGTTTCCTTGTTGTTGATCTTGCAAAATTCCACTCAATAGATCATCGAGTTGAGCAGGTTTAGGAGGGTTGATACCAACCATAGGCGGATTTCCAATTGAACTCCCATTGTAGCTCTCGTGCCCCATGATTGGTTATGATGTCTCGTGCTTCATCTTAAGAAGGCGCACTTCCTCCTTCAAGATTTCTACTTTATCTTGTTTAGCTTCAATGACTTGACTCACATCTTCCGGCTCTTCCAGGCTGAATTGCCTAGAATCTTCCGCCAAATGTGAAATGATTTCCATAGCTTCCCATGAGTCTTAATCAAGATGATTCATTCACACCCTGAATTTATCAACCGTTGATCCTCTTCTCGAAGTTCTTCGTGAACGTAGAGGATCAGCTCATGTCCCACATAGCCGTGTAATCGGCATCTGCGTAAAAGCCTTTTTAATTGCTCAAAGTAGTTGTAGAGCAGTTCCTTTTCCTTCTGCTCAATATTGCAAATCATCTTGTTTAACGCACTAGACTTAGTTGCAAGGAAGTATCACTCCAGGAAGAGCTTCTTTAGTGCTACCTAGGTGGTAACAATTTCTGGCAGGATGGTGCGGTACCAATCTTTTGCTCTTTCTTTTAATGAAAAAGAAAAGAGTCTCATCATCATTTGGTATAATGGCACACCATTTGATTATGTGACCGTACAAACCTCTAAGTACTAATCCAAATGTTGGATAGGACTTTCTTGGGCTATGCCGCTGAATTTCAGAAGTAATCGAATTACTCCCGACTTCACTTTGAACGTGACACCTTCTTCCAAGTCAGGTAATTGCACACCATACAACTCGGTCTCCAAGGAAAAAGGGAGCAAGTAATCTAGAGTGTGATCCATCATCACGAAGCCCTTGATAGTTTTGCTGGATGGGTTTTTGAAATAGAAAGACATCCCGAAACTATCAAAAGAAAAGGGGTGAGTTGTAAAATAGACTCACATCAACATTAATGAAATATTTAATCAAAAGAGTTTATTGACTCCCCGGCAACGGCGCCAATTTGATAACGAAAACTCTCGCCGGTCGTATTTGGATTAGGAATAACGAACAAGAGTGTTGTTAGGCAAACAAGGCGAGATGGAGTGTCTCACATCTTTTTAATGAAGATTCCTGACTTGACACTAAATCCTATTAATTAGAATATAGTGAAAGTAGGGATCGAATCCACAAGGAGGCGAATATCTTATAATTAAATTCTAGATTAATCAAAATGACTAAACTAAGGGGTTTTAAATGTTGTGATCTGCAAAATAACTACTAAACGTATAAGATTATTAATAACAAGATTCAATTGGGAAAAAACACTTAGATAGACGCTATCCATTTATATTTGACAAGTTGATCATAGAAACTCAATTCACCTTAAACATGCAATGTGTCCCTACTTCTATCCTAAGATAACTAAGACCTCAAACCGAGCTAAATAGTTATTTCCTAATGATTAACCACAACGAACGCTAACGATTCAAATCATTGGAAGCATTAAGCAAGAAGCAATAGGATAAAGGCATTTCGCGACTAGCCTATATGTCAATTCTCTACACAGTTTCATAGTTCAAACCGAATCTATATTATGCTAGCTTCAAAGGAATAAACCTAAAAAAACGAATCCATCTACCCTAGCAATGGATTTCAATACGTAAAACCTAATTGGCCAGATTAGGGCACAATGAAATTCAAACCCTAATCATGAATTTCAAGAGAAAAGACAACAATTACATAAATTTAAGAGAGAGAGAAACTCACAAATTCATTAGAATATAAACTTCAAGGTCCAACTAAGCGTGGATGTTTAGTTCTGGCAAGATTCATCAAAACCAAATACATAGAAGGGTCTGGATGAAGAACGTAGAACTAATCTCTCCCCAAAGAGAGGATACCATAATTTTGAGTGCTAAAACTCTTTTTATATGTTAACCCATAAAACCTAAAAATAATAAATTAGAAATTCTGAAATAAGGATATAAATTCTACCTAAAATCGCAACTAAAAAGATAAGAAGAAGGACAAAGTCGTTTAAGTTCGTCTGGAGATCGGCGGGTGCCCATGGTCATCGGCGGGCGCCAATGACTTCTCTATAGCCTTGTTCGAATTCAACATCGGGGGTACCGATGGATGTCGTAGCCGCCGATGAGGCCTCTTCTTGCTTTTAACTCCTTTAGCTTGTTTTGCACCTTAGATGTGCATACCTTCATCTTTACTCTTTCGAAGCTCCTTGTTGACTCTAATAAGCTCCAAAATAGATCAAATGAGATATACGGTGTCAGATGATGGTTTGTATTAAATACGCGGTAAGAATGCCCATAAATGTAGTGAAATGGTGCTAAATCCATGCTTATAGACACGTTGTAGACGTGCCTATCAAACTCTATTGACTCTTCAAGGGTTTTCATCGATGGTTCTAGTATATACGTCTACGACGGGTATTTAGACATAGGTTTAGCATGTTTTTAGAATGATTATGAGTTGTATTAGCGTGTATTTGATTCGCATCACTTTATGACCGTCTACACCACATTATAAAGATATTGAAGACTTTAGAAGAAAATAAGAAGAAGAGTTGAAGACCGAGCAACGTTGAAGATTCACTGAAGAAGCTGAAGGAGTCAAAGACTGAAAGATCGGCAACCACATGTGTTCTAGCCCCGGCTACTGCTCGAGTTTTGAAGTATTTCCGATATTCAACATCGGCGACAACCTTTACATCGGCATCATCCTCCAATAGGACATGCAAGAACCCAATGATTTTCTTTATTTTCCGAATCATCTTTAGTCTTTAGAGTTTTCTTTGATTAGACAATTGTTTTATTTATAGTTATTTGTACTCTATGATAGAGAATAAGTTTGGGAGAGGCTTTACATTCTACATTGGGTTTCTCTAACTTAATTAGATATTCCATCTTTCATCACATTGTTTACAAAGCTTTTTTCGCATAACTAGTTCTTTAATTTGTATTTGGTATGTCAAACTAATTTTCCATTTTCTTAGTAAATTAGAGTTGAAGTTTCAGTAATTTATTGGTGTGAGTTTATCCAATTTCTACCTATGTGAAAGATGTTTTCATGTGTCTTGAATTGAATGATTTACTAGTTTATTGATTGAATTCTAGGTTGATCATCTAGGATTTGATTTGATTTATCATACTGCTAGGATAGTCTATGAATGTTTAATGCGTTCTATTCCTTTGAAGAAAGCATATTGTATTAGCATTTGTTTGTGCTAGTGTATCATGTAGAGACTTGAATTGTAGACTATCCTAGTATCTGTTTGAGCTTTGCTATCACCACATCCTGCATATTCCTTACTTATTGCATCTATAGCTTAAATTATTGATGTTTTCATGGTTAACTAAGGTATATAGAATTAGAATGCTCGTTTGAAGTTCATGTTAATTTCGAATAAGAATAGGAATAACTTGCGTGAAACGTAGAGTCTTTGGGTTTACAATGATCATCAATACTACTGAATATTGATACAAATACTTCAATACAAAGCTTTTCTCCCATTGATTATACCATTTGTTTGTTTTATTTTCCCTACTTATATATTCATACAAGATCCCTTTTATTAATTTTGGATTTGCATGATTTATTTCACAAGAAAAATAAAAGATAAAACAGGCTCCTTGTGGATTGAACCTTACTTCTTTGAACTACTTTTATTAGGTTATTTTAGGATTTTTTGGTATATTTGGTAGAGATTCATCTCGTTTTACATATTGAGGTGTTTGTCTGATTTAACGACCGGGCAAACATCCCTTATTAGGTTCATGGGCTATTTTTGATTGAGAATTATAGTTTAAGCCATGATAAGTCTTTCACTTGTTCTATGAGTCTTATATCATGTAAACACACAAACAACTATACTATCAAGTGTATTGGGTTTTGTTATCACCAAAATATCAAGGAACACTTGTCAGAGTTTTCATTCAAACAAATAGTATTAAACTTAAATTTGATAGATCGATTAACCGCTCCTATAGTGGTGTTGTATGATTTCATTAGCAGAAACCATGAAGGAAAGATTATTCTGACAAATAGTCAGAGAATTCAAACTACTAAACTTCTCCATCCTGAAACTTGTGCGGCTCTTGCAAGTGTATAAGTTGTCATTTGTATAACTTGACTGTAAACAATTGCCTTAAGCACTCATGGAAAATCCCTTGGAAAATCGATATGATAATAGCTGACATTCAAGATTTAATTCAAGATAACTGCTCAACATTCTATCACATATTTACAGAACATGACAAAGTGGTTGACTACTTAGTACGTTGATCAATGATGTAGTTGACTTTCACAATAGGCTATAATAAGGACGTTCAATGTCACTCCTGACTGTTTACTTTTCCTTGAAGATTTGATAGTTTTGAAAAGTCATCCATTATGATCATCTATGCTTCCTATTTAATTTAGGTCTTTATATGGCTTGTTAAGAAACTCTAAAATAAAGCTAGATTATGTAAGTTGGACTTAAATCTATGGCATGTATCTTGGTTAAGCCAAGCTGGATGGATCATCATGAATGTAAGATCATATGTCGTATAGGAAATATGGATACTCCATCTATCCCGAAATATAGTTCATAATTTAATTTTGCACGGGAATTAAGGAGGAAAGAGAGGAAGAAAAAAGGAAGGAGAAGAGGTTTTTTGTATCAGCTTGAAAACAGACAATGATTAAGAACAATAAATGAATACAACTCTTTAATAAAAATTCTAAGCTTTTTTCATCCCATTAATCCAATATTTAAAAAATAAACCCAAATAAAACTTGTAAAATGAAATTACAACAATCAAAAAATTCAAAAACTAAACACACATATTGTGCCCTTATTTTGATTCAAAATTATCTGCTTAAGAACAATGTCATGCATATAAATCTCTACACTTCATGTTATGTGAATAAACTCACACTTAAACACCAAAAAATATGCAAAGAGAGCAAGCATCATAGCAAGGTCATTAATGGTTTCAGACTTCAGTTTTCTAGTGACTATACAAGTTGATGGAGATAAAAATGAAACTAGAAGAGGCTTCAATCTTAATAGGCGGACAACAAAGTACATGGAAGAAGGCTTCCGTTTTATCTAAGCAGATAACCAGAGGAAATAGAGAAAGAAGCTCACCCAACTAGTTATCATCATCATCCATCAAGTCTGGTCCAGCCAGAGTATCATTTTGAAGGCAATACATCATCAGCCATCTAGACACAGGCTCAACAGTGAACAATGAATGTAGATTTTAATCTTCGAAATAGAATAAATAATGATCGCCTGGAACGTGGAGCATTCAAGGGAGCTGCACAAAAATTTGGGGTTTCACAAGATGTATAAGCACACTGTGGGACATGGGAAAGAAGCAAAAGAAAGCCAATCCAAGGTATAATGTCACAACAAAGTTTCAAAACTAGAGAGAGGATCAACAAGCTAACAGAAACAATACTAGCATTGGATATGGGAGAAAGATCATGTATCAGAGATTTATCTACCAATCCCAATGTCTCAAAGAGCTCCATACATAGAATGATTAAAAGGAGAAAAATAAAGCCACACACAAACCCAATTCATCATAGTTTGAAAGATGCAAACAAGATAGAAAGGCTAAAAAAATTAACCTTGCTAGAAGCGGACACACCAGAAGCGAGGAGCAATATAATTTAATGTATTATTGTGTCCACTTAGATGAAAAATGGTTCTACTTGACAAAGAAATCACACAGAGTGTACTCAGCGTAAAATGAGAAGGGAAAACACATATCAGCCAGCTCAAACAAGTTTATTTCAAAGGTAATATTCACGGAAGTTGTAGGGCGGCCAAGTTTCATCACAGACAGTGAATGTACATTTCATGGGAAGATTGGCATATTTCCATTTACTTATCAAGAGGCGGATAAAATGGCATTCAAACAACAAAGGGAAGGGAACAATACTAACAAAGATAGTGGAATCTGTGAATCAAAATGCAACAAAAGACATGCTTATCAATCTAGTAGTCCCAGCTATCAAGAGAAAATGGCCACAAAATGGAACTTATAAGGTTATATTCATACAACAAGACAATGCAAAGGCACATATCAAGCAAAATGAAAAAGAGTGGTAGAAGGTATACAAACAGGATGGATTTACATTCATATTATTACAGCAGTCCCCTAATAGCCCTAATCTAAACATTTCAGATACTTGTGTTTTTAGAAGCATTAAAAGCTTAATGCACAAAAAAATGTCAAAAGACATAGACAAGATGATAGAGGAAGTATATGAGGCTTTTAATGAGTTACTACAAAAAACATTAGTCAATGTGTGGATGACAATACAGTATGTAATGAATGAGATCATTAAGAGGGTGTGTAAATGATTATGCATTACCACATGATAACAAAAGAGTATTAGAGGTTGAAGGAAATTTAGAGGCTCAAGTTACAGCTCTAATACGGGCAGTGCTACAAGCATGGGATATAATTCATGGGAATGCACAATAACATCAAGCAACTACAACAACATCAATTTCACAAGGGGACAGTCAAGTAGGGGACAATGAACAAGATGAGACTCAAGTAATGGATATATATGCACTAAAGATTGAGTACCAGTGAATCACAGAAACTTTGAAACTTTCAACTATGAAAAGTTTCTAGATTTCACATAACGACCAAGCCATGTGAAACATAGATCCATTATTTTATGTGATGAAACTGTTTTGGAGATATTATTAGCTTATGATAACTTTGTAATATTGTAATCTTCTGAGTTTAACATGAATATGAATATCTGATAAAATAATCATTTTGGGATGTTAATGGAACAAGTAAGTTTGGGGAAAGTAAAGAAGTGCAATGCGATGTTTGGTGATTTATATAGTGTAAATGTGTTGTGATTGTATTACCTTTGTATAAGCTACTAAGTTTGCCCGAATAATTGTGAAACTTAGTAACTTAATTAGGCATCAAATAAGGTAACAATCAAACATAGATATAAAAATGTTATTTGTAATGAAAAAGACCTCAGATGTCCCCAATCATTATAGATATCACATTCCTCATGCAATACCATTCCAGAAAAAGCCATCCAAAGTCTTAAAGACCGGTTTCTTATTGGCACAATAAAGATGAGTTGAGATTAATGGAAGTGACTCTCAGAAAATAAGACGTCATCATTAATCACACATTAGAACATGTAATTAATGTTTTTATACTCCTTTTTTGTCGTAAATTATGAATAACATATTTTACCAATCTCGAATTAACAAGAAGACATGCTAAAATCACATCAGAATCCACGAAACACTAAACAAGGTCTATATTTTGGGATAAATGATGTTCATAGGGGACATATTGAACAAATAAGGTTCATAGGGGACATTTTGAATTCAATAATGCCACAAATAACACAATGACCACACATAGTTCCTGATTTTTTTATATGCTCATTATTGAACATTAGAGCATGTCGTAGCATCACATAGACAAAAGAGAGCATCAATCTCCAAACATAAAAACACAACCAACCACAATCTGGTACCAACAACAAGGTTTATTCAACAACACAACAGCCAACAACAATCAACCAATAACAGCCAGCCAATACAGCCAACACAACCAACAACAAACAACAACGAACAACACTAGCAAGTCAAAATTAAGCATGCATCTAAAAAAACTGAGTATCAAGAGAGAGAGGCATAACTTTACTCATCGCCGGTTGAATAATACAGCGAGTCCAGAACCATTTCCTCGTCATCCAACACTGAGTCCTCCACCACTTCCACCACCGAGTCCGCTACCGAGTCCTCCTCTGGTTCTGCCATTTTTGCCACCAGATCCTCCTCATCCCATGGTTGATTGATGATAGAATCGCCGTTGAAGTAGTCAAAATATGTATGATTCCCAACACAAAAACAATCCCTCTCACATCTAGGGTTGTTGGAGCAAACATAGGTTCTGGCAAGTTCATCGCCGGAGTTGGGGCAATCAAATTTATCATCCGCGAAGATGACTTCGGGGTATGTGATAGGCGATATCTAGTATAGCGCAATAAGTGGTCGTTAGCATCATTTATAGGTGATTTGTAATTATTATGGATCATGTTACTATGATCTGGACCTCGAGAGGAAAGGTGTTATTCACGAGGATTACAGACATTCGAAGAGAAGATTGCCAAAAGGACGAAGCACGATCGTGCATACAAAGACGCAGCCGCCCAGGACTACAAAAGCACTGGCACGACCACGCCACTGTTCGCGAAGAAAAGTACCAAGTTTGACTCAGACGCGATCGCGCCGACATATGCGCCACCGCGCACGTGTTGGGCCGAGAGAGTTGCGAGTCCTTCTTCTACCGAGATCACTTTGGGTTGTTTCCTACTTTCCGATGGATCTTTGGGTTTGGCCTTTTTAGCATGAGTCTTCTATTGTTTAGGTTAATAAATAGGGTTAGAGTTTGCCTCCACCTTATCATCACAGCAGTTTACACTATTCTTAGTTTTACGTTGTTTTAGAATTATTCAAGAGTAGTTCCAATTACTTTGTTCAACCTTTGGAAGCCAATAGATGATTTGAATTTAAGACTTCTATCCTAGTTCTCAAGTATATTCTAGTTGTTTCATCTCTCTTGATATTAATTAGTTATTGAATGTGATTTACCTGTCTGGCCTGATCATCTAAGTAGAATAAGTCTATTCATAGTGCTAGGTTTGGCTTGCCCGTGTTGGAGATTCTTATCTTTAGGTATCAAAATCAATACATGACCTAGTTGGGATTGCCATTGTAGGGAGAGTTGATTGTGTGTTTAATATCGACCTTGAGTCAATGGTACTGCATGCACCTATTTATTTCTGATTTCATTGTTGCTTAATTATTATATCTTGATAGTTTCAGGGTTGAAGTTAAGTAAGGGTTATTGGGTTGGTTGGACGAATAGCTATATAAGAACATGGATTAGGACATTTATAGAATATATGAATTATAGGATGAACTCGATAGTAATTAAGAAGTCAATGATCAATCAATCATTCTATTGTGTGGATATTTGTTGAGCAAAGTGCTTTCCCATTATTGTTTTCCAATCAATTGTTAGTTTATTGTATTCATTCCAATTTCCCCCTTTGTTAATTTTTAAGTTGATCTTATTAATTCCACAAGAATAGAATATCTGACTCCATGTGGGATTCGACCCTTTCTTGCCACTCTTCTAGTTAGAGTAGCTGGTTAGGAATTATTATTTTGATTGGGCATAACAACACTCGTTTTGTGGCTCGTCAAATTTGGCATCATTGTTGGGGATTCAAACTCCTCTTCTTTTGTTGTTGATTTGATTGACTATGGTGCAGACTAGTGTATGGTCAGCACCTATGCTACTCACCACTTTCTTGCTGAGCTCAATCCAGAAATTGAGAGGACCATTAGTAGGAACCACAGAGGAAGGAGACCCGAGACCAATATGATGGACGATGAGCGAGTTAGAGAGCACACCCCTAAACAAATGATGGCGGACCAACAAGTGCAGATAGCTTAACTTACGCAGCTTGTAGAGGCACTTGCTCATGGAAATAATGGCGGTAACCGGACGTTGTGGCAGCGTACTACTCCTAGTCTGATGCAACAGCCCCAAGCGTTAGTCCTACCACCACTTGCTTAGGGGGTGACATTCAAGCTTAAGTCCGGGGTGATTAATCTACTGCCCACATTTCATGGTCTTCCCAGGGAGGACCCAATTATGCATCTCAACCAATTCCACGACATCTACATGACTACTAAGCTCGCCAATGTGTTGAAAGAGCAGATCAAAATGAGAGCATTTGGGTTTATATTGAAGGATACGGCCTGGTCCTGGTACTACCTTCCCACTGGGTCCATTGATAGTTGGAAGAAGCTGCAAAAGGAGTTCTGGAATAGGTACTTCCTGGTGACGAAGGCTAACGCGCTGAAGAGAGAGATTGCACAGGTTGAGCAGCGAGACGAGGAGTCTCTGTATGACTACTTGGAGAGGTTCAAGGGGATGTGTGCTAGCTGACCTTTTCATGGATAAGAGCATGATGATTTCGTACTTTTTCTTATTCAAGGGTTGCTAACTGCTGAGAGGAGGATGATTGATGCTGCCTGCGGTGGAAGCATTCTCAATATGTCCCTGGAGGATGCCACGGAGAAACTTCAGGACATGGTTGAGAGTACCATGAGCTTTAGGAGAACCTACACCAAGAGAACAGTAGTGATTCGAGTACAAAGGGTTCGGTCTTGCGAATGAGATCATTGAAATGAAGAAGATGCTCTCTAGCCTACTACCGAATAGCGGGAAGCAAACAGCTAGAGTTCGTGGGTTATGTGCGAGTTTGTCTCACTATTCGGATCAGTGTCCCGACCTGCGGGGAGACAAAATTGCTAAGGTGAACATTGTGGGTGGATATGGACCTTCACGCCTTTAGAACGACCATCAAAAGAATAACTACCAACCAAGGTATAGAGACCACCCAGAGCAGCAAAAAAGATGGAGACATCACGACCCGCAACCAAATTTCGGGCCCTCTACTATGGACATGTTGACATCATTGACTAATAATCTCACCATCCACCTCCAAACCACAGAAGCAAGCATAAAAAATCTCGAGGTGCAAATGGGTCAATTAGCGCAGACGGTATCCACGCTGGTTCAGAATCAATCAAATTAACTACCATCTCAGACCGTGGTGAATCCGAGCCAGAACACAATGAACCATAACGTCAAGAATGTCAGCACAATGATATTGAGGAGTGGTCGAAACTCGGAGGAAACATCAGAGGAAGAGGAACTCAAAGCTGGAAATTCAACAGAGGCGTGACTGCGGCCTGATATGCACGCCCGTGTTAGGGGACCTGTTGATAGGCCCATCCACGCACCAGAGCCACGCGCCTGCACAACTGCACCTGATGAAGGGCGCGTCATCGCCCTACACTTGGGCGATTGCGCACAAACAGAGGACTTTCTAGAAACATTGGCATGACTGCGTCCAAATCCGCGCGACCGTGCCACCTCACCTGTAGACCGGCCCGACCGCGCGCCCCTTCCACGCGCCCATGCCATAATTTTTGTTGACAACGAGCTGCCTCCAATGCCGAACTCCGATTAAGGTAATCTGGTTGATGTTGAGGATGAGATAGATGATCCTCGAGGTGATTTCAAGCTTCGATAGAGTAATTATGTGCGGTCCAACTTCCCTCCACTTGATTCGCTGAAACCCCAGCTCCCTTTCTAAAAGCATTGCGAGATAACAGGAAGTCAGAGAGCGATAAGGAGTTGTTCAAAACATTTAGCAAGTGCGCGGTGAACATCCCTCTACTGAAGCTAATCAAGAGCATTTTGCGGTACGCGGAATTTTTAAAGGAACTGTGAATAGTCAAGTGGAACAAAAGTTTAAGGGAAACAACAAGGTCGCGATAGGTGAAAGAGTCTCATCCATATTCCAGAAGCGTATACCTACCATATACAGTGATCCAGGTATGGTTAGTATTCCTTGCCATACCGGTGTTACTAATTTTGAGAAGGCTATGCTCGATTTAGGTAATGCTACTAATGTCATTCCATACTCTCTATGCAAGAATATAGGATTAGGACATTTGCATGAAACTGATATCTTAATTCAATAAGTGAATGGGTCACTGCTCATCCTAGAGGAGTAGTAGAGAATGTACTAGTGATGGTCGATAGGCTAGTTTTTCCTACAAATTTTTATGTGCTAGATATGGAGCATGATAGGAGAGTTGCGCCTATAATCTTAGGTACACCATTTATGAGAATTGCGGACACTAAGGTAGATCTAGGTAATGGGACTTTGTCTTTAGAGTTTGATGGGGATGTTGTGACGTTTGATATGTTTGAGGATACATAGGATTCTATATAGAGTGTAGCTTGCGTTTTTGCTGTTAGTGTGATTGATCTCATTGGGGACGTTGGTGATACTGAGGTGTGTTCCCGATACTGACTTTAGGGGGAGACAAGCATCCTGTTAGTTTAAGCTTGAGTAGATTAAACGTTCTGCTTGTTTTGATGATGATAAACACAACATTTGATGTCTTTTGTGTGCGATAAGCTTTCCAGGAATAGCTCTAGGAGTTAGGAGAATAGCTTTGATGCAAGCGGACAAGCTAGAGACTAGTTTTGTGCCTAGCGGGGAAAGCGAGTCTCGTAAAGGAAGTGTTGAATAAAGAGTGAAGAAAATAAAAGCCCAGGTGATGAGCTGTGAAGACCGAAAGACTAGCTAAAGAGAAGAGAGTCGTTGAGAGATAGTGGATCGAGCTTCAAACTCAGAGTGAAGCATACAAGTGAATCCAGTGTGTGAAGAGTGTCCTATGATGGAATCCTGCACCAGCGTGTAGAAGATTTGGATGCGGTGAAGGGAAGGCCGAAAAGCTATGGATAGGAGAATGTGTGATTTCTACCTATGGAAATTGATGAACGCGGATTGCCAAGCTGGACGAATTAGAGGCGCGCTAGTGATGTGGAGAGGATTGTTAGCGTGGACAAAGTTGTTGCTCAAGAGAAGAAAAAATTACGTGGAATCAAGTGGTGTTCCAGGGACGGATCGATGAAACGGGTTGCCAGTGTGTCATTCTTCATTTCAATATGTTATAGGTTTTTCTTTACTTGGAGGATAAGTTTAGGAATTCTATAAATAGGTGCAATAGGTATTGTTAGCACACGAACTCCTGAGCTAAGCTGAGAGAGCAACTGAGAGAGAAACACAAGAGATCTAGAAAGATTTAGAGAGAAAGTTAGTACAAATGAGTGTTTAGGGCAAAGCTCACTTGTGGAGAGGAGAAAGCAAGAGCGAATTAGTAAGAGTGGTAGCTAGTGGAAAGCTACTTTTAGCCAAGGTCGTGAGAGGTTAGTGAGTGCGTCTACACACCTTGAGAGCAAAAAGGATTACTTGTACTGAGCTGAATGCAAATTGTATTGAGTGAGAAAGTTACGAGTGTTGTAATTTCTCTTGATTAATATAATCTAATTAGTGGTGAGTTTTATTCGGGCTTGGTAGAATCCTACGGTTCTCACCTTGGGGAAAATCCTTGCAAATTGAGCCGAACTTACTATCTAACAATTCTAAGTTCAATTCCTGTGGCTAATCTCCCTTTCCGCAACTCTAACACACTCGCTTAATAGCTTGTTGTGTTTACTTTGGAGATTAGACTAGCTTTCAAAGTGTTTTAGACTTCCGCATCTTTAAAACACTAAATTTGGTTGATCGAGCTACTCTTTTATAAGTGTTAGCTGATCCAAGCTACTCTATCCTATCCAGCATTGATTCATTCCTATATCAGTTTTGCTGGATTTGATCCTTACACACTAGCTTTCTAGCTATTTGTGTATTTTTTTTGGTTGAATGTTAATTCGATTATAAATATATCCTCAAAAGAGGAAGCAAAACAAGGATACAATCATGGGAGATATCAAAGGATAGGGGGAACATATATGGAGAGACATGCATGCCTTCCATACTATGCCACAAAACAATTGAACAAACAAACCGAAATCAAGCCTATGCTGCAGCTATGAGAGCAGGGTAGAGTACCCCGGGCCTCATTCAAAGTAGTAAAACCCCACGGGGACAAACCCTCAAAGAGGAAAAAGAGCACCGCTACAACGGCTAAATGGCCCCAACCAAGGCGAAGGGGAACCTATCGTGAAGAAGACGGTAGACATGTGTAATAATGAGACGGACGACGAGCTCAGATGGGATGGGGTTTCCGTCGAAGATCCTAGCATTTATGGTGTGCCAGATGAAGTAAACCGCGACGGATAGGGCATACACCTGAGCTCTGGGAAGGTAGCTATCAGAACGAGCGTTGTGGCGCATCCAACGAAGGGAACTCGGGAGAGTAGTCGTGGAGGTCTGAGGGATCCGGAACTTGTCGCACACGACACCCCAAATGGTGGAGGAGTACGATCACTCGAAGAATAGAGGATCATGGGTCTCGAGGGCGGACCCACACAAGCGGCACGTGGGGTCGACCCTAAGGAACGACAAGTGGTCGTAGGTAGACAACTTCCTGAGCGAAGCAAGCCAAAGAGTGAAGGAGTGCTTGGGCGTAGAGTGCATCAGCCACACATCCTTGGCCCACCTCACAACGGGTCTTCGGGGACGAAACACCTCGTATGCTTTGGATACCTTGAACTTGTCCTCTACACACCAATTAGCAAGGGTATGCAAAACTCAGAATTGGTATCAGAGCTCTGGTTGCTCGTATGCATTAATTATTATATATGTTATCATTTCTCTTTCTCTCTCTTTTTTAATCATGGAGAACACGGAAACTGCTCTTGTTATAAGGTTACTTAATCAAATATTCAAGGAACAAGGCGATTTCAAAACCGAAGAAAAACCGGAAACACTTTGCAACATAGCCAATGGTGTTCTACATCCAGATTCAAGTTCAAGCTCCAGCTTTGACTCGGTGTGCTTCAATTTCCTATCTCACGGGCATACGACCAAGGATTGCAAGAAGGAAAATCCTCTATCTAAGAAGGTCTTATGGGGAGATTCGGATGATGAGCCAAATTGCCAAGTAAGGAAAGATACTTGCCTAATAGCCGCCGAGGACTCCGAATCTGAGGCAGACATCGAGGTAGACTCTCTAGAATTTGAGCTCCTTCCTAAGAAAACTCTTGTTGAGCTCTTAAATGAGTTGGTCTTGGATCATGAAGTTGTTTGCGCTAAGGATAGAACTCATCAAAAAGAACTTTGTGATCTAAGAGAACAAGTAGTAGAGTTAAATGAACGATTGTCTACAAAGCCAATCCTTCTTACCAAATTCCGCGAGCTTTGTAATGGCAATGGTTTAGCTTCTGTCTAAAGCACTAACTCAACTATTACAAACATGCTTAATGAAGTTCGAACCAAGCTAGATGATCTAGCTGCATCTGTCGAAGCCAAAATTGTTAATCAAACAGTTTTCGTGAAAACTAGACCAGGGTTAGGTTTTCAATAATCATGATTCGTCTGACTCAGACCCTTCTCTATCTAGCGAGCTACATGATAAAATCATTAAGCTAGACAAGGAACTTCACTCTTGCAGAGCCGAAAACTCATACTTACAAAGAAAAGTGAATGTTCTAGAGAAGAGACCAGCTCATGACAAACAATGGTTCCACGGAGAGAAAGCACATAGCATGTATATCAAACAAGCGCAATCTCCTCTGAACACTCAGCCTCCTACACGACGAGAACCACTTCACCCTGGTAAAGGCAAATATAGTTATATTCGATATAATCATTATTGTACTTACTGCGGGAACAATGGTCACTCGAAGCATGAGTGTGAGCATTTAAAAGCGCTTAGGCAAAGGCCCTATAAGTCTACTGAGACTAAATCCAAGGGTCAGCTCAATCAAGCGTGTCTTGATAAAGACAAGCTTGTACAGAGCAAGTCATCTAAGACTCAGCGTGTACGTACTAGGCCCTCAAAAGCCAATCACGGACAAGCTAAAGCATGGTGAGTTTTACCTTCCAAAGGTAAACCTCATCAAGTGCTAGATCTTAACGATGACATCTATTATGAGCGAGTTCCCAAAGCTGTGAAGATGAACGTTCTACCTTCCAGTTCTGGAGTCGCTAGTGCTAAGTTTCCCTACGAAGTCAAAGCTTTGTTGGGTTTCCAAAGCTTGATCATATTTTTGCAGGTTTGGAATGAAGAGTGGGTGCTTAACGAACAAACATAGGAGAGCAAAAGATCACTATGTACATAGCCACGTAGGGAGAGAAAGATCACTATATGTAAGAGCTACATCTTAAACTACTCTCATTCCAGGTTATAAGAAGGAGTTCTCTATCTCCTTCAGGGATGAACAGAGGAAATCAAGTGTGCATAAATGTCTATACGCTTCTCCTTCATTCTTATCTTACAGGAGGTAATCTATTGCTTTACTCAAAGAGAGTCTCACTCAGTGGTTAAGTTGTATATATATTTCAAAGTGAGACTCAGATAGTTCAAGCGACTCTCTGAAGACTTCAAGAAATTCTATTATTCAACTCGTTTAACTATAACTAATACTTATAGAAGAGTGAAACTGCAATCTATCTCTCTAAGGCGCTTTGCATGGATATATTTTTGAGTCTTAAGGTTTTGCGGGTTTTCTTTCTATGTTAGTTGAAACAAGAGATGCACTGTGAGTTTCTCCCATACTTTGACTATGAATTATGCATTTTAATTCTACTTTGGGAAGTTTAGTTGGATTTTGTTGTTTGCTTGCTTGATTTTCATGCTTATCTTTTCACAAGCCAGTCTAGCTAAGGTAGTATATTGTATGAATGCTATTTGTTATAGTCTTGGCAAACTGCATGCTCTTCTTATGTGCCACAAATAGAGAATGGTGATTGGCTTCTTGTCTTATTACATGCCTTAGAAATGAGCCATTCCTACGGTGTCCCTTGCCTAACATTAATGTAATGCTTCCTTATTCCCTTTATAAACTCCACAATTGGAAGTATTAATTTTTTTATAAAAGCTAGTTACACCTCTTATGCACATATGTTATATATTCATTATAGGCTAAGTGTGAGCGTGTTATGTCCCTAATTATGAAATGTGCATTTCCCGTTAATCTTTTACATGCTTAAATGATACATCGGGTGCATATATACACTTGCTTTACACTCCCAAGTATGATCAAGCGCTTGTGCAAGAGTAACTCCGAGGCAGTCTAAGTTGCTTTTGGGTTTGTTTAACGATGAAGGTTGCTTAATGAGTAAGGTAATCTATTTCGGCTCTGAAAAATGAAGTCTAGATAATTACCCCAGTGATCTAGTATAAATAGATTCAGTAAGGCTACGTGGATCAGTGATCGAGTATAAATGGATTCAGAAAATCATACTTAGACTTCACAGTGCATCACAGTAGCTGTCAGCGTATCTCTTGTAGTTGCTCCAGCGTATATGTTGCCGAGACACTTGTCACTCAAAAAAGTGCTTCAGATAAGCGAGTCTTCATATATCCTTTGAACTGCTTCTTAGATTATAGTCGTTGAAATAGAGTCGTTGCACATCTATCCGTTGAAAGTTAGCCGTTGCGAGATTAAAACGATTGATTTGGTGATGAAATCTTACACAGGAAGGAAGGGCTCCACTATATAAACACTGGTATGCATTCAAGATCATTTTTTTACCATGTTCATTATCTCCCTCCTCTCTGTGCTCAACATTATCACCACACACTACCTCTTCACTCCCCCTCGCTATACTCACTCTCACATTATTAGCTCCTCAGAAAGCCTAAACCTCTTAATTCCCAAAAACCTCAAGCTCCACAGACTAAAATGACCGACAAATCTCCCCTTTCCAATCTCTCCAAGGAAGATCTTCTCGAAGAGCTCTACCGCAACAGAAGAGAAGACCTAGAGGAAATTGTTCAACATCGCAAGTTGACTGCTTAGACATCTACAACATCGCCGCCTACGCCGAACGTACTAGTGTGTGGATCCACTTCACCTCCATCTCCAGACGCTCTAGCAACTCCAAATTTTGATATTCCTGAGCTCGTTGAAGGCCAAGCCGCTCTGACGGGTAAAGAAATAGTACATGTTGCAGATCTAGTGGCTACCTCCGTCACCAAAGTGTTGACAGATCTGGCGAACGTTGAGTCTGAGGTCCTTACCACTCCGGTGAAAACTATTAAAGGTGAACAACTATTAATCACATCTTCCTCCAAGCCTATCTCTCTTGCCACTTCATTCCAGGATGAGGATGAAGAGGAATTTGCGCCAACGCATCACAAGCTATTCAAGGACGCTAAGAGCGCGTCTAAAGCAGCTAGGAAGCGTAAGCTAATCAAGATAGAGGAAGAAGAGTTGTTGTCTGAAGAGGAAAGTGCAGAGTCGACCCCTCCTAAGCAGGTCAAGAAAGAGGTGAAACCTAAAGCAAAGAAGAAGGATAAGAAAGAGCCTAAGGTAATTCACGCAGATTTCCCTCCTATTCCACTTGGCATCACCAAGCGAGACATACTCGCTCCCCTGATTGTGCCTCCGGAAATTCTAAAAGCTATAGAAGATGCCTCTGGTTTAGACAGGTTTCGCTGCATGCTCAAGATGCAAAATTGGGATAAGCTCGAGACATAGGTTAGTAAAGCGGATCTTGACCTCGTTAGACAGTTTTATTTTCGCTTTTCTAGTTCCTCTTCTTCTTCTAGTGAACCGTCTACAATCAATTTTATGTGGTTAAACAATGCTGAAGAAAGTTTCAAGGTGAAAGACTTAGCAAAGGCTATAGGTCAAGAACCTGGTCCTGATTGCTCTTCGGTGGGATTTGGTCGCTTTTACAAAAAGAATCGGCCAACTGGTTCTATAGCACTCAAAGAGGCAGTGTTTGGAAAGAATGTGCCCACAACGTTGAAGTTTGATCATCTCTTAGTCTCAAAGCGACTCCTCCATCACTTCATCATCAAGAATATCACACCTTGCAACACCAATCTCGACCTTGTGACCATTTCAGATTGCTGCATTATGGCTCAGTGCTTGAATGGAGAGTTGATCAATACCGCACAACTCATGTTCTCACACATGGTTGTCAGCAGATCACATCATCGCAGCCCCTTACATTTCCCTCATATTATTGCTCGCATGTTGAAGGTTGAACGTCTATACAAGCCAATATCAGAGACCAGCTTCAATGATGTGATTACTATGGAAAAGGTTGCCGAGCTAGTCTCCATACCTCCCAAGTTACTCCCTCCTGCAGCCAACTCTTCTCAGACACAGTCTAAGGCAGTCTTCACAATGGTTGCCAGCGAGTCTCAATCTTCAGTGGTATCAGCTATTCAAAGTCTATCTACAACCTTCGAGAAGTGACTCCTAGAGATTACAACACAACTTCAGTTGATGACCGAGCGCCAGGAGGAACACGCAGATATTCTTCAAACCTTGGTGTCTCTTGCTCGTTAGTGTGATGCTTAGGGTGTCACTGTTTGTATTTTATTTGTGCCTCTTTGTGTTGTTTTTGCATGATAATTGCTTAACTAGTAATCATTTAGGAACTCCCCAGCTAAAAAGGTGTAAGGTATTATTTTTCTATAACATTATGCTTTATTTGCTTCTATAAACTTGTGTTGTTCTACATGGTTACACATTTCTATTATGTGCTGGATGATTTGATTTGCTTGATTACTGAGTTAGCTTGTTTCCCTTTCCCACTATTAGTTCCCTTTGAATGAATTATCTTGCATATTTGATGATGTCAAAAAGGAAAAGTAAAACATGTACATATCTTTTTCGACTAATTGAGAAGAATTTAGACCAGCTTGGTCTAGGGGGGGGGGTAAAGGTATACTAGCTAAGTGCTTTTAGCATGATTTTGAGCTGATTTGTTAAATCTGTTAAGTATCATCTAAAGCTTCATTTAATATCTTAAGCTTAACTGGGTACGTTTTGAAAAATTATGTGCTTACGTTGTTTAAGTGTTTGTCATCATCAAAAAGGGGCAAATTGTTAGTTTAACATTGAGTAGCTTAAACGTTCCGCTTATTTTGATGGTGATAAACACAACATTTGATGTCTTTTGTGTGTGATAAGATTTCCAGGAATAGCTCGAGGAGTTGGGAGAATATCTTCGATGCAAGCGGATAAGCTAGAGGCCAGCTTTGTGCCTAGCGGGGAAAGTGATGCAAAGGCAGTGTTGAATATAGAGTGAAGAAAATAAAAGCCTAGGTGATGATTTGTGAAGACCGAAGGACTATCTAAAGCGAAGAGAGTCGTTGCGTGCTAGTGGATCGAGCTTCAAACTCAGAGTGAAGTATACAAATGAATCCAGTGCGTGAAGTGTGTCCTACGATGGAATCCTACACCAGTGTGTAGAAGATTTGGGCGCAGTGAAGGGAAGTTCAAGAAGCTAAGGATAGGAGAATTTGTGATTTCTACCTATGGATAGTGATGAACGGGGATCTCCAAGCTATACGAGTTGAAAGCGCTAGTGGTGTAGAGAGGATTGCCAGCATGGACAAAGTTGTTGCTCAAGAGAAGAACAAATCACATGGAATCATGTGGTGTTCCAGGGATAGATCAATCACATGGATTGCTAACGTGTCATTCTTCATTGTAATATGCTATAGGTTTTGTTTTACTTGGAGGATAAGTTTATGAATTCTACAAATAGGTGCAATAGGTGATTGTTAGCGCATGAACTCACGAACTGAGCTGAGAGAGCAACTTAGAGAGAAACACAAGAGATATAGAAACCTTTAGAGAGAAAGTTAGTACAACTGAGTGGTTAGGGAAAACCTCACCTGCTGAGAGGAGAAAGCAAGAGCAAATTGGTAAGAGTCGTAGCTAGAGGAAAGCTACTCTTAGCCAAGGTCACGAGAGGTTAGTGAGTGTGTCTACACACCTTGAGAGTAGAAAGGATTACTTGTATTGAGCTAAACGTAGATTGTATTGAGTGAGAGTTACGAGTGTTGTAATTTCTCTTGATTAATATAATCTAATTACTGGTGAGTTTTATCTTGGGCTTGGTAGAAGCCTAGGGTTCTCACCTTGGGGAAAATCCTTGCATATTGAGCCGAACATACTATCTAACGATTCTAAGTTCAATTATTGTGGCTAATCTCCCTTTCCGCAACTCTAACACACTCGCTTAATAGCTTGTTGTGTTTACTTTGGAGAAAAGACTAGCTTTCAAGTGTTTCAACTTCCTCATCTTTAAAACACTAACGATGGTTGATAAAGCTACTATTTTAGTGTTAACCGATCCAAGCCACTCTATCCTATCCAGCAGTGATTCATTCCTATATCAGTCTCGTTGGATTCGATCCTTACACACTAGGTTTCAAGCTATTTGTGTATTGAATATACATAGTGTGTAAAACCCACACTTCCCCCTCCTTCTCCTATTATGCAGGTACCGAGAGTCTTGACTATGTTACCTCCAGGGCATTACATAGAAAAGAAGAAGGGTTGGTATGACAAGGGGTTCAGGAAGAAAAAAGGAATTAAGCAATACTATGTGAGAAAAGATGAGTTGGCCCTTGAGGAGCCTCGTACAAGGTGATCAAGAGCAAGAAGTCGAGCCTACGACTTTAACCAAAGGCCCTGTCCAGGAGACAACCCATCCAAAGAGGTATTTTTCCACTTCCATCTATCTTCTACCTTTGTTCTTTATTTCAGAATAGGCACATTGTGTACTTTAAGTGTGGGGGTGGGGAATTATCTCAACTATCCGTGTTATTTGGAATTTTTGAGTCTTTTTGAATTTTTAGAGTCGATTATCATATTTCCCCCCTATTTGATACTTTGTGAACTCTTATAGTGGTGCGCTGATTTTAAATCTGTTAACTTTAGATGTTCATATTTTAATTGTGTATGATGATGATATGATTGATAAAATTAAGGACTTTGACTTTGAGCATGTGGATTATGATAAGGATACATTAGGACCAATATTAAGATTGAAATTTTACCATCTCATCTCCAGTTTTGTCATATTGTCATATTATCTTGCTTCTGTCCTTTTAATTACAAAATGCATACAAATGTAGTGAACTCCTAGTAAAATAATTTGGAAGAGCACGTGACATCTGTGGCGTGAAAGATCACTCCGGGTTTGATCCTCCCTTACTAAGCAAGCGAAGAGTCTCATAGTTGACCCAGACCGTTAAACGGACTGGCCCGATACCTAAAAAATGGTCTTAAAAGAAGAAAAATAGTGAAAATACATGAATATGATGAAAAGAAGAAATAAAAAGTTATATGTGGTATTACTTGAGTTGATTTGTGGTTTTTGGTGTGCTTTTAATGGTGTTGGATCTTGTGTATTCTTATCATAGATTATGAAGCATGTTAGGAAAAGAATTGGTCGTTTGTTTGATCTTGATTTATCATCCTTCATATATCACTTGGTTAGAGACATTTTTGCATATTTTAGAGATTCATTTTAGTGTGCTTGCATAGGGAGAACATAGTTCAAGTTTGGGGAATGATTGATGCCACTTTTGGGTTAGTTTGAGTCTTATTGAGTCTTGTATTGTTTTTGAGATTTCTAGTAGAGTCGGAGTCTACGCCTGTGCTTTGATGATCACAGGTACTTAGGAGCTGAAGTGTTTATCAACAACCACTGCTGTCAATTTCTTCCATACTCGCTGAGATCGCCAAGTAGTTTGCTGCAGCTTACTCGAGGATGAGCAAGGTCAGAGTGTAAGGGTGTTTAATATGCGATATCTAGTATAGCACAGCAAGTGGTCATTAGCATCATTTATAGGTGATTTGGCATGATTATGGAGCAAATTACTGTGATCCAGACCTCGCAGAGCAAATGTGTTATTCATGAGGATTACAGACATTCGAAGAGAAGATTGCCAAATGGACGAAGCACGATCTTGCACACAAGGACGCAGCCGCGTAGGACTACAAAAGCCATGGCGCGACCGCGCGCTAGGTGGCACGACCGTGCCACTATTCGTGGAGAAAAGTACCAAGTTTGACCCAGTTGCGACCGCGCCGACATATGCGCGACCGCGTCCATGTTGGGCCGAGTGAGCTGCTAGTCCTTCTTCCACCAAGATCACTTTGGGCTTTTTTCTACTTTCTGATGGAGCTTTGAGCTAGGCGTTTTTAGCATGAGTCTTCTATTGTTTAGGTTAATAAATAGGGATAGATTTTTTCCTCCACGCTATCATCATCTATAGTTTACACTTTTCTTAGTTTTATGTTATTTTAAAATTATGCAAGAGTAGTTCCATTCACATTGTTCAACTTGTGGAAGCCAACAAATAATTTGATTATAAGACTCCTATCCTAGTTCTTAAGTATATTCTAGTTGTCTCATCTCTCTTGATATTAATTGGTTATTGAATCTGATTTACTTGTCTGGCATGATCATCTAGATAGAATAAGTGTATTCATATTGCTAGGTGTGGCTTGTCCAAGTTGGAAAGTCTTATCGTTAGGTAACAAATCAATGCATGACCTAGATGAGATTGTCATTGTAGGGAGAGTTGATTGTGTGTTAAATATCGACCTTAAGTCAATGGTATTGCATGCACCTATTTATTCCTGAGTTCATTGCTGCTTAATTATTAAATCTTGATAGTATCAGTGTTGTATCTAAGTATGGGTTATTAGGACTAGTTGGACTAATAGCTATTTAAAAACAGGGATTAAGACAACTATAGAATATATGAATTGTAGGATGAACACGGTAGTACTTAAGAAGTCAATGATAAATCAATCATTCTGTTGTGTGGATACTTGTTGAGCGAAGTGCTATCCCATTATTTTTTCCCAATCAATTGTTAGTTTAGTTGTACTCATTCCAATATTCTCCTTTGTTACTTTTTAAGTTGATCCTTATAATTCCACAAGAATCGAATCCTTGTGTGATTCGGCCCTTTCTTGTCACTCTGCTAATTAGAGTAGCTGGTTAGGAATTATTATTTTAACCGGGCATAATGAAACACGACTCGTCAGTATTGATACTCCATCGTTGGGGAGTGTGTTTCCCGAACATGCAAGGGGACAATATTGGAACCTACCCCAAACACAGAGAATCGGAAGATCGGCCAATTAATAAACAAACCCAACAAAAAAGAGGAGATCTGAAGAGTCGATTGAAGGTGGGACAATAGTGATCGATCAACAAACCAAACCCAAAAGATAGAGGAGATGCGAAATCAAGTCCCAAAGATGTTATTGATAACACAAAAAGGGGAAAAACAGCAAGATCGGGCCAAAAATAACGAAAACCAAATCTAGGGAGACAAGTGGAGTAAAGGAAAGCTTAATCGCACTTGTCCCCTCCCCATTGGCCAATGTAATTTTTTTAAAAAATATAAGGTTAAATTTAATTTTAGTTTTTTTTGTTAAATTATATAAATATTAAAAAATTAAAATATATATCAAAATTTATAAAAATAAATTTTCTATTGAGTGAGACCAATATTGATTTATTTAACATATTTAGAAAATCTACTTTTATTTGTCCATTTATTATTTATTTTCTTATTATAAAATACTCAACTAGACTGCATAATGTGTGAAACAAATCTAATTTTTTAAATTATGTGTTGTTGTGTTTGTTGAATCAATTTCCAAGTATTGTAATATTTATTTTTAGTTGTTCATGGTTGAACTTCATTACTCTAATGTTAAATTGGTATTATAATTTTTTAAATGAATTTTTAGATTTTATGTTTAATATAATTATTATATTGAATTGTTATATTGTAATTATATTATAATTATAAGAAAGTGAAAAATAAATATATTGAATTGGTGGTCACATTAAAGGTCATGAATAGATGTGGTTTTTATTGTTATGCTTGGGTTGGTTGGAAGGTTGGGTAGAAAAATTAATATTATATTGAAAAGGTGGAGGTGGGAGTGGGATTTGTGGGCATGGATATTTATGGTCTAATGCTCTTCCAATAGGGTGGATCCCAAATATTTTATAATTTAAATAAAAAAGCAAAATCTAGATCTACATTTATTATCACTTGGAGTTATTCATGGAGTTCTTTTAGAACTCATTTTTATTTTATTTTATTTTAGGTATTTCATTTCTGCTGTTATTAGGATGTACATTTTTTTTAACAAGCGATACAAAGGAAATCCTAACACGGAATTCCTAAATCATCATAGTGGATGATCTTTACAAACTCCTTAACCCTTAAGGGGTCAATGAGAGGAGTCAGGAGGTTGGGTGGAATAGTTCCACAACTAAGTAGGTCTAGAACTACTTCAATGTCCTCTTCGTTCCAGTGGCTTTTAGCAATGAAGTCCGCTGCAGCGTTGACTTCTCTATGAGTGAGGGAACTCTGGTACTCCAAGAAATACTTGAGATAGTCTTTAGTATCCTTGATAATGTTGGCTATTTCCCAAGGGACCTTCCAAGTGTTTCTAATTGCTTGAATGACTGTGGTATTGTCACCTTCCAGAATAATCTTCTGTAATCCCAAGGCAAAGGCAGCCCTTGCTCCCTCAAGAGCAGCAAGGGCTTCTGCTTGGAGAGAAGACGAAACATGAATATTATTATGATGGGCTAAAATGATTTTTCCTTGATGGTTTCTGATAACAAAACCAATGGAACTTCCAGCAGAGCCAAAAGCGCCGTCAAAGTTGATCTTATTCCAATTATCAGCTGGAGGGGACTAGCCTTTACCGCAAGACCGACCACCTAACCGGGGATAAGGATATACATTATTACGCATACTCTTCCTAGTTTTACCTTTATTATGATTCTTGGGGGTCCACATCTTTTCCTGAGCAAGAGCCCTGGAAATAATTTTCTCATGCGTAATAGGGAACCTAATATCTTCCTTTCGGAAAATAAGGTTATTGCGGCAGAACCAAATATTCCACCACAAAAACAACGCAAGTTTGATATTTTTATTAGAAGTTAGGAAAATGTAAAAGGCTTGGACGAAGTCATTCTCTGTAGGGAAAGAGTATAAGATACCTAGTTGTCTTGCTAATATATCAAATATATTGATTGTAAAATTACATTGGAAGAAAATATGGGTGATGTTTTCATTGTTTGCATTACAAAGGGGGCAATTGTCAGGAAATTTATGAAAATATCGGTTAAGTCGTTCCGTGGTTGGTAGATTATTCGAACAAGCTTTCCAGAGGAATAATTTTACCTTAGGCGGGACATCAAAATTCCACTTGTAGTAATGGACGTTTGATTGAGCACGGGCTCGGACAGAGTTAAAAGCAGTTTTCGCAGAGAAATTTCCTGATTGATTGGGAAACCAGATGACCGAGTCCGGGACCTGGTTGGAAGGAATGTAGATTTTGCGAATAGTATTCACCACTTGTTCAGGGAGGAATTGTCTAAGGGAGGAAGAGTCCCATTGTCTAGAGCTATTAATAAAATTTGCTACTTTGATATGGGATAGTTCAGGGGAGAAGTATTCCTTTATGCAAGTGTGGGGGATCCAATGATCATTCCAAAAGGAAATACGCTCTCCATTACCAACAGACCAAAGGATGTTTGAGAAAAATTCCGTTTTAATAGTAAGGAGTCTATTGAATTGCCAAGAGAATTTATGAGATTTCTGGATATCTTCTTGTCGATTATTTTTAATGTATTTTTCATAAATCATAGTACACCAAAGAGAATCAGGAGTGGAAAGGAGACGCCATAAAAGTTTCATTTGCAGAGCTTTGTTATGTTCAAACGATAATCTAATGTCCAGACCACCTTCACCTTTTGGTTTGCAAATCTTATCCCATGAGACAATCGGGTGAAAATTCCTGTTAATAATTGTTCCAAAAGAATCTTTTGTGGATCTCATCTAGCTCCTCACAAATGCCTTTATGAAGAAGGAAGCACTGCATCACATGTTTTATCTTAGCGGATAAATTTGATTTGATTAGAACCACCCTACCTGCTTGGGAGAGCGAGTTTGCCTTCCACCGGGAAAGTTGTTTAGTTAAAGGATTTTTGTACGACTCAAAAGTTTGTTTATTGATTCTACCGTTAACTATAGGGATTCCTAGATATTTTTCTAGTTTTGTGGTAATGGGAATGTTTAAGATGATGGCCAGGCTTTCAGCACTTTGTTTTGAAACGTTCTTTGAAAATTGGATAGAGCTTTTACTGTAATTAATGTTGAGTCCACTGACAGAGGAAAAATTCTGAAGGAAAGAGTATATATAGTTTAGGTTTGAAGCATTTGCATCAGCGAAAATAATGGTGTCGTCAGCAAAGCTTAGGAAAGGTATGACATTCCCATTTCTGGAGAGCTTAATACCAACCCTCCTATCTGGGTTTAATGCTTCCTTCTGTAACATTCTTGCAAAATACTCCATTGCTAAGATGAAGAGGAATGGAGCTATTGGGTCACCTTGTCTAATTCCACATGATGGGGAAAATTCTGGGGCTGGTTGGTTATTAGTAAGGATTGACAGTTTGGAAGTTGTGATAAGTTGTTGAATCAAGGTTATCCAATCATGGGAGAATCCAAAAGCACGGAGAACTGTGAAGAGGAAATTCCAGTTTAGTTTATCATAAGCCCTTTTCGAGATCAATTTTAATAGCCATCCATTTTATAGTTTTTGAATTGTTATTATGGAATGAGTGGAAAATTTCATGCGCTGCAAGGATATTGTCATGGATGAGTCTTCCTTCCACGAATGCACTTTGATATTTCAAAATGAGTTTTGGCATAAGCGGTTTAAGTCTATTGAGCAAAAATTTCGATAGAATTTTGTAAGAAGAATTACACAAGCTAATAGGGCGAAAGTGATTTATACTAATTGGATTATCCTTTTTTGGAATTAAAGCAATAAACGCATGGCTCCAGTGAGAGAGAAGTCTTTTCGAGTGGAAAAAGGCTTTGACCGCCTCAAACAAAGAGGGCCTAATGGTTGTCCAGAATTTTTTGTAGAAGTCAATTGGGAATCCGTCTGGGCCTGGGGTTTTAGTTGGTGGTTGCTCAAAAACTGCATTTTTAAGTTCTTCTAAGGTGGGAGGCCTTAGAAGAAGTACATTTTCAGAATCCGAGATGAGGGTTGGGATTATGGGTAGGTCTTGACTTGAAGAAGAGACGATGTCTGTGTTAGAGAAACGTATCATCATTTCCTTTGTAATTTGTGTTGAGATCTCTTCTTGTGAAGAAAGGAGCAAACCATCCGACGTTTCAAATCTTAGAATAGCTTGTCGAAAGGATCGAATTTTAGCAACAGCATGAAAGTATCCAGTATTGCGATCCGCTTGATTTACATAATTTATCTTTGCTTTATTCTTCAAGAATTTTGTTTGGAAGGAAAGAAGACGATTAAATTTCCTAGTGTGGTTATCAATGAGGATTTTGGTATGGTCATTGTAAGGATTATTAAGGAGGTTTTGATATAAATTTTCTAGTCGATCTTCCGTTTTTTTAGCTGTTCAAAGTTGTTCTTAGTATTTTTCCTAGCCCATTCCTTGGAATAAAGCTTGAGGAGTTTGAGCTTATTGCAGAATTTGAACATATATGATCCAGACATTTTATATCTCCATACTTTAGAGACCAGGTGCTGGAATGACTTGAAGTCAGCCCAAGCAGACTCATAGCGGAAGGGGAGCTTGATTGAGTTGCTGCATATTCCTATAGTTGTTGAAATAAGACAGTGGTCTGAGGACGTAAATGGGTAGTGTTTTGTAATTGCATTGGAAAGTATGTGGTGTAATGAGAAATGGATCAACACTCGGTCCAATCGCTCTAAGATATTATTGTTAAAGTCATTACTTTTTCGCCAGGTAAAAGGGAATCCGGAGAACTTGGAGTCAATAAGTCCTAAATTGTTAATAATGTTGTTTAATCGGTGAAATCTGCTTGGTGACGGCAGAAGGCCACCAAGCTTATCTGATGGGGTCATATTGTCATTGAAGTCACCAATGAGAATACAAGGGAGGTTAATGTTATTGATATTGAGCTCAATGCTTTCCCAAAAGGCGTCCTTCTCGAGGTCCCTCGAGGGCGCGTATAGGAAAACAAGCAGAATTCGGTTTTCTTCATGTTGGATTTCTGTGTAGATGACGTTTTGATTAACTAGGTTTAATTTAAGAGTTTTCGTGTTGAAGTTGTTATTATATAATACCCATAGGCCTCCACGGGTGGCTACGGCCGGGCACCAATATATAGAGTCGAAGCCCATTCTTTTTAACTCTGATTGTGAGGGCTTAGATTCAACCTTTGTTTCGGCGATACATAAAATATCAAAACGATTAGTTTTTTGGATAAAATTAATTTCTGTTATAAAATTTGCTCTACGAGAGCTGCGAGAGTTCCAAAAGGCTATATTCATGTAAACAACGCTGAAGACCTGCTACAAGCCCCGAGCGCCTCCACGAAGAAATCGCCCGTTTTACTAGCATCAAACGTGTCAATAATATTTACATAATTCAAAGCTTTGTAGATATTTCTAGGTATTGGATCGAAATGGAAAGGGGCCCAGGAACGGCCCAAAAACTGGGCCAGACAAGGCCCATTTCCATCTATCCTGCCCATCAACAGGGATGAAGAGAGGTCTGATAATGTGTCTAGTGTAATGTCATCATGCTTGTGAAACAAGCTAATAATCAAACTGTGTGGGGCAAAGCAGCCACCACAACAGTAAAAATACAAAAAGCAGGCCCTAAATGGGGCTAAGCTGCCACCACTAAAGAGCACAAACAAGAAAATAGAGATGAAACCAAGGACGACAGAGGGTAAAACAAAACAACAATGAAAAGCAACCAACATCAGCAAAACTTGGGCCAAACAACCACCACTAGAGAGAAGAGGAGGACTCCAAAACAAGCTGGACGCAGCCACCCTACAGAGGAGGCCGCAGTAGAGCAGACAAGGCCGATCCGCACCAACAAAATGGCCAAAACCAAGCAGATGCAGACCTGAAGAAAATAAACAAAAACCACCAGAAACATCAAGAAAAAAAACAAGGAGAAAACCTGTCAAATTTAAACAACATAATCTGATCAGCTGAGTAAACCAAAAGGGAATCCATGTTCTTGATTAGATAAATCACAATATTACAAGGATTCTTACTGCAAGCGCCATTAAGGCTATTCAAAATAAAGATAGCATTGTCTAGGGTGATGTCAAGGGTTATGTCATAGAAATTGAAACAAGCTGAAATTTTAAGGGTAGAAAGCAAATAAGAACCTAATTTAGACTTAAGGCTAATCATTACTGATCGGGTTGGGTTTTATTATGGGCTCTGCTCTTACGGGGCTTCTTGTTACTCTGTTTCTGGGTTGAGGCTTCCTCGTCTGATTCCTTACGCTTCGATTCGCCAGCCGAGCCAGACATGTTATCTTTACCAGCGATGTCAATGTTGTGAATTTTGTCAATCGAACTGTTAGAGTTATCAGAGGGCCTCGGAGATCCAGCAGGAAAGGTGGGATGCGCAAGCACCACCGACTGAGCTATTGGGGAGGCCGGGGGGAGGCATGTTGAACTGAGGGTGGAAGAAGTACTGCTGGGGATGGTAACGGGCCCCCGGACGGGCCTGTGGGACAGGGAGCTGCAGAGACTGAGGACGAAAGTGTGGAGTCATCATAACAGGAACTGGGGAGATGTGAGTATATTGTTGGTGGGCATACATGGCTGGGTCAAACTGCTGCATAGGAAAGGTTGCAAGTTGGTAGTTGACTTGGTAAGAGGTCTATGGAAGTTGAGCAGTTGAAGGAGGAGGTGAGTCAGCCACCAGGATGGCCTTACCTTTAGCATCAGACCGGACTTCTTCGGTTGGGGCTTGAGTATTAGGGTCAGGTTTCGGGTTGAAAGAGGAGGAACTCTTAGTTATGAAATTTGGGCCTTTGGGCCTAGGCTGGATCTGCAAATTAGGACATAGGCGCTGGAGAAGAGGGCCCAGGAGGTATTCAGCTGTCTTTCTGCTCTGTTTAGCCTGCTCTTCACAGCATCCACAGCCCAGGGAGTAGCCTTCATACCACATTTTAAATGTGAGGGGTTTTCCTTTGACGCCAATGATATGAACATATCCTTCTGGTTCTGGGAATGGAACATTAGCACAGAATCTGACAAATTTTCTCTTGTTTTTAATGTTGGAGCTTTCATCATTACGGATGAAAGTTCCAGCATTGTTACCATTAAGGATTAGCTCTAGAGCTTTGTCGTTTTGGAGTTCAAAGGGGAGCAGAGGGAGACGGACCCAGATATCAACAACAGTAATATGGGTAGAGATAGGGTCAAAGTCATGGGTATAAGGGATGATGAGCATAAGCTTACTTTGGACATGGTAAGGGCGGTTTTCCCAGATAAAGTCCCGAGCTTCCTTGTTGACAAAGGAGAAGAGCAACCAATGATTCCCAAGTTCATCCACCTTGACATCACCCTTGATTCCTTTCCAAGCATCCTTCGGCTTCAGCAGAATGGTGGCAGCAGAAATGGAAGCTTCTATATCAACCATGCGTGTGAGGAGGGAAAGTTGCTGCAGATGATTCATCTTCCTTTTGACTTCAGGAGCTCATAAGGGTTAGGGTATGGGTGGTTGGGGATTGGCACCATCTGTTCAGAAACATTAAGAGTAGTTTGGAGTGAGGTCTGAGTGGGAGGAGAGGGTTCTTCCACAGAAAAGGCCTCCAGATCCTGCTCAGTAAGGGTGGTGGTGGAAATGGGAGGTATATGAGGAAGGGTTTCATCCAAGGAGGTAACAATGGTGGGTTGTGGCTCTGTGGTGGGTGTAAGGATCATGGTATTGGTTGGAGAGTTGAGAGAAGGTGGCTCATCCATGTTGAAGTTCATGACAACTTCAACATATGTGAGGTCTGGCATCAAGAGAGCTATTGAGTGAAAGAAGGTGTTTTGATGATGAGGAGGAGAGTGAGAGGGATGTTGAGTGATATGAAAAGAGTTACTAGTAAGGCTAGGGAGGGTGGTATTTATAGAGTTTAGGAAGGTTATTCTGAGGGAAAATGATCTAATGGGATTTAGATTATTATGATCATAAGGGGTTATGTTGGTAGTTTTTTGATAAAAATTGAGGGTCTGATTGTTATAATTAATATTATACTTAGGATTTAATCTAATAATAATGTTCAGATCAGTACTATTATTGAAGGCTAATTTCTGGTTCAACAGAGAAGGAGACATGGATTTCTTGTTATTATTACTATAGTTCAGGGAATGCCCAAAGTTAATCATGACGTTAAACAGATTTATATGAGAGATAGGAGTAGATAGAAGGTGAGTTAAATCGAGATTATTGTTATGATAGTTGACAGAGTAATTCTTACTAAGGAGATTAATAGTCAGATTTGGGAACAGATCAACAAGCAAGCTATTGCAAATCAGTAAACTTCCTTTAAAGTAATTTTTGTTGTTAAGATTAGCAAGATTTGATCTAGGAAAAATTGAATGCATATCATTGATATTAAAGGTTATTTAAAGAGTATGTTGTAAGTAATTTTCAAGAGGTTGAGTCATTTGGCTTTCGCCCCAATCAGATTGGTTTTCACCATAGAGAGATAATTGGTCAGGATTATTTTCATCAGGAAGAAAAAGAGTGGCAATAAATGGAAAGGAGTGACTAGGATCCCTGGAAGACACCTCAGTTAGCCACTCCAACAAACACCAGTCAAGAGGAACTGGGTTCTTAAGGAGCCGAACTGAGTTGCCCTGCTTGAGGCAAAGCCCAACCAAAGGAATCCTAGTCAACAGCAAATTCAAATAAACTAACAAGCTAGGAAATCGAGATCTAACCTGGAAGGAGAGGAAGCTTGAGAAATGTAATCGAAGGAAAGGATCCAACCGCCTTTCGCCACGCCAGCCGAACGATCTTCCGCGAACAGGAGTGGCCACCGTGGAAAAACGCCATAGGGCAACCAAGCCAGGGATGAGACAGAGCGGGGGTTTCAGATCATTAATGAAGGAGGCGTAAAGGCACTCGTTTCCCTCATTTTGCAGAGCAAGGGATTTAGGTTGAGGGAGGGAATGATTGAAGGCTAAAAGGCTACTTTTAGGGCTGATTAGAGGGGGGTAGGGGTCGATTTTCACCGGATCTGAAGATCTACACATGTGGAAAGCAGCTGGGAAGGGCAAACGCCCCTCCCAAGCGCATGAAACAAGATCTAGCTAGAGGGAGGGAAGATGAATAGTATCTAGGGTTTGGAGAGAGCTAGAAGATGAACAGTGGAGAGCGTTTTCTCATTTATTAGGATCTACATTCATATGATAAATTTCTAACTTTTGTGTTATCTTTATTATTTTCTGGATGGCGATTTTTTTCCTTCCATGATTGATCTTTTTCTATTTTTTATTGGATTTTAATTATAGGAGTTGATTTTTGTAGGATTTTGATATTTATTTAAGTGAAGTGTTTTTTATTAGTTAAATCAAAATGAAATATTTTAATTAAGATTGTACACTGATATTTTGTTGTTAAGAAGTCAAAATATTTGTTCTTTAACTATTTTACAAGATTAAATATTTTAGAATGTCAAAAAGTGGAAGGAAATTAGTTCTACCTTTATTTAGGAGGATAATTTTATATTTCTATTAAATTAGCCTAATTTGTCTATTTTTTTAATGTGTTTATGATTTCGTATTAGTTTTAAAATTACATTGGAACAAGATTGAGATAATAAACATATTAAGACTTTATATTAATATTTTATAAATATTTGGCATTAGAACAACTAATTTTAAATTAACTATGTAAATCCGTCCCTCCTCTAGATAATTTCTAGATCTGCTAGTGGTGTGTGGGAGTTGTTAATTTAATTAAATGAAAGATAATTAAAGGATGAAATTGGTGTTTTATTGTTGGATAAGCAAGAGAAAAAATGATTAAAAATGAAATTGAGGTTCAAAGAAGATGATGAGTTGTAGAAAAGTTGAAAGCTATTTTAGGTAAATAAGGAGGTGTAGGAAAACAAAATTCCTAAAAAAGATAATAAGAACTATATAATGAAATGAGGGAGTAAAATCAAGGGCGGATCTATGCGAGGACGAGTGGGTGTTGTAGCCCTTACTGAGAATTTTTTTTTTCTCCCCTCCTAACGAATACTATTCTAGGTATTTTAATTAAAAAGAGATCTCTAAAAAAAATTGAAGCGATAAAATTGATAAATTTATTCATTTTTCTTATTGTATTTGTCTTCAAAAATGAATAGATTTTACAAATCTATGGTCTACCTAGTAATATTATAGGTATTTTTAATATAAATATCTAAAAAAAAGTTCTCGGCTATGCCGGGAATAACTTTTTAAAAAAAATTATTTTAATAAATTTAATTCAATAATTTAATAAATTTAAGATGAACGATGATTTTTTTGTTTTGTCTGCCCTTAAATATATAAACAAATTCTACTGCTTTTTGGTCTAACTAGTACTATTTTAGTTATTCTCATTGGAGAAAAACCACTAATTTTTTTTCGAGACGATAAAATTGATGAATTTGTTCATTTCTTCATTGTGTCTATCATCGAAAATAAATAATAATTTGTACTAATTTGTGAACTCGGTTCCGGTGCAAACTACTACTATTGTGTAAAATGCGAACTACTCTCATCCGTCCACGTGTCTTCCATCCAACGGCCAATATTAAACGCACGTAGCATGTCTAATAAAATGTAGAATTCCAATCGTTCACAGTTTAACTCACGCAATCTACTTTTTCAGGAGATACATGCACATGAAATCATTACTTTCTAGCGCCAAAAACCTAGGTTTCTACTCTAAATCGACACCTTCTGTTCCCCAAATCATCTGAAAAACGCGACGAAAAGATTTAAATCTTCTCTTCGAACAAACGCGACTCCACCCCCAGAGGTTCGAAGTTGAAGAAACAAGGTATTTTAAATCATCGATACTTCTGCTCTGTCCTTACGTCTTTAACATGCGTTAACTTTTCATTAGGTTTATTTGCTCTAACATCCTTTGCACGAGCAAAAAAATGTCAACTAGTAGTGCAGACGATTATTCTGGTACTAATGCAGGTACCTTGATATGTTTTGATAGTTAATTTCTAGTTTTTAGGCTAAAATTTACTAATTTAGGGTTTCGTTATTTTGTTTTGCAACAGAAAAGCGAGGCACGACATTGTATACTTGGATAATGTCGTAACACGTATAAAAGGGTGGACTGATAGGAGAAAAATGCAAACCTTTAGGTTTCGTAACTAATTATGCATGTTGATTGTTGAAAATGCACTGTGATTGACATAAAATGCAGCAGAACAACCAGGTGCAGTGATTCTAAAAAAATGCATTGCATTTTTGTTGAAAACCATATGCGTATGGTAACTTTTTTTGAAACCACATGCATTTTTCCCCGGATTGACATGCATTTTTTGAGGATTGAAATGCATTTTTCCCGGATTGACATGCATTTTTGTCTGAACCACGTGCATATGGTCAAAAAATTTACATGCAGTAACTTTTTTTCAATTACAAAATTATGCATGTTGATTGTTGGATTAACATTCTAAACTTTTTAGATGAGACACTAAAGAGAAGGAAACCAGCATCAATTACCGCGTCAGACAGCAGCACCCCTGAGAGTTAAGTTTCGAATTTTGTCACATTCTTTTATATTTTGAGCTATTGTTGAGTTCAATTGAACTTTGATTTAAATTTGATTTGCATTTTAACTAAAAACGAATTGAATTTTTTAGTTGAGTTATCAAACAAGAGGAATCGAAGGGAACCTAGACCAGTTGAGGGCGCAATAAGTACTTACCAAAGAAAGGCAGTGAGGAAGAAAGACAAAACTATACCAAAAGCCACTACAGAGAGTATAATGAAGAAAATGCAAAGGCCCGCTCAATCACAACCGAAAAATCCAAAAAGGAAGACTATTAAAGTAGTACACAGCTCTACAACTCCTAAAAAGGGTGGGAAGAAGAGGAATGCTGAAGAGATAGTTGAGGAGTTAAAACCAATAGAGAGTTCAAAGGATGGAATACAGAAAAAGAAATCTCGACAACCAGTAATGAGAACAAGATCAAGCCCCAGATTGCTATGTGATGTGCTTATACGGGTGACTCGCCCCCAAATGGATGCAGTAATTGAGATGGGGTTTCCAGAGTTGCTTAAATGGGATGTAAAGGAGGTTCCACAACGTCTAAGCTACTGGTTGATCACCAACTTCTGTCCAAACTCATGTACTATTAAGTTTGGAGCTGGAAAAGAGACACATTTACAATGTTTTGATGTACACAAATATTTGGGTGTGCCCAATGAAGATAGAGAAATAGTGTTGTACAGAAGAGGGAAAAATGATCCATACATTAAAGAATTCTTGAGGCAGTTTTCTACCAAGGTGGATGAAAATACAGAAAAGAAGGTTAGATAGTTTTGATCTTTAATTCACTTAATTTGATTTAAAACAAAAAGGCATCTTAGGTTCAAATGCATGTACATCTCATTCAGAATGCATGTCTATCTCTTAAATGCATGTCCATGTCAACAGAATGCATGTCATTAAAATTCATCTTGTTAGCTATGCATGTACATCTCATTGAAAATGCATGTCTATCCCTGAAAAATGCATCTCTTTACCTATGAAAAATCTATTACGAAAAAATGCATGTACATATAATTAGAATGCATGTTTATCCCTGAAATACGCATGTGTATCCCTTAAAAATGCACCACTTAAGTCTCTTTTTGCATTTTGGTTTGATATAGATACACTTGATGATGCCTTGAATTTATTGTTTGATTAGGTTGTCCGTAACCTCAAGGTGATTACTCCATCTTCATTAGCTAATAAGATTCTCGATTGCCATACACCCGACGACGGGTTCAAGAGAAACTTTATTGTGTTGTTCAACAGTCTTGTGGTTGAAAGCAACACGAGTGGAGGCCTAAATATCAGAATTCTAGATGCAATTCAAGATACATCAGTTATCCCTACTTTGGACTGGAGCAGACACATAATCGTTGTTCTTACTGAGTCATCTGAGATATGGAAGAGAAAGTGTTCTTGTTGGTTTCGAGGACCAATTTTGTTACTTGTGGTAAGTGCAAGAAGTCAATCTGTTTTATAAAAAATGCATGTCAGTTTAGTAACTATGCATATCTATACTTTATATATGCATGTCTATGTACAAAAACATTCCACATCTATTAAAAAAAAATGCATATCTCAAAAATAAAATCAGTCATATGACATCCTTTTATGTGAGATGTTTTGATAACTTTGAATGATCTTTATTTTCCAGATGGCATATGTTGATCGGGTTGTAATGAGAAATAAACCATCACTGAGAATATTGCCTATCATCAATAATTGGACCACAAAAACCTTGAAAGATTGAAAAACTCTTGAGATCAAACATGGAGCTTTTGGGTTAGGCTTCTTCAGAGATGGATTTGATAGTTCTTCCTCGTCTTCCCACAAAACAAATGCTTCGTCTTTGAATATACAAATTGTACCAACAACCCCTGCCCATCATTCTCCAGAGAGAGATGGTTTGTTGGTAAGTAATGAATTTAATATGATTGCATGTATGTTGCTAAAAAAAGTAATGTTTAATTAATATGAATATCCGTTCTAATTGCTCCACTTGGGGGTGTCATGGTAAAAATTGTGCAGTGTTTTTTAAAGAATCATATTCATGAAGGGGAAGTTCTAGCTGAAGGTATTCATAACTACCTAAACCAATTAAAGACTGATGAAGGAATACAACTACAAAGCAACAACATATATAACAAAGTCAATGATGCAATAGATGAGATGCTGAAAATCAGTGTTGCTTCAAACCTTATCTCAAACAAGGGTGATGGAAGATGAAGAGACAATGTCTCAAAAACTAATCTGGGATGCAACTAAAAATGCTTGGAAGAGATTGAAAAGACAATGAAGGCTAAGAATGATATTGATGATTATGATCCAAGTAAAATGTTTGACCTGAGTATTCACCTTACACCTACGCCATCATCAGGCAGGGGAGAGATATTGGAGAAGAATCAGGTATGTGTTTAAAATGTGCATTTCTTAAAAAAATTTAAAATGCATGTATATACCTTATATATGCACGTCGATCTTATAAAAAATGCATGTCTATCCTATGAAAATTCACAGACGGGAGAAGTAGACAGTCGAACAAGAACAGGTTTGAAGATAAACTTTGTTATGTCTTCAAATTAAAACAAAGATAATACAGTTCAAGAAAAAAAGAAGGTCAATGATTTTCTTAATGATGTTGTAAGTGTTGTTGTAAACTAACATGAAGTAGAGAGATTGGATACGACTGAGAAGGAACATACCACTGAGGTTAGAGAAGGAGAATGTACAAAGAAGGGACCACAAGATGTCCTAGTTGAATTGAAAAAGAATTAGGTATGTGTCCACAAATGCATGTATATACCTATGTTAGCTATGGAAGCCTATTACTAAAAATGCATGTCTATCCCATAAAAATGCATGTCTATCCCTTAAAAATGCATCTCATTACCAATGAAAAGTCAATTACTAAAAAAATGCATGTACATCTAGTTAGAATGCATGTCTATCCCTGAAAAATGCATGTCTATCTCTTAAAAATGCATCACTTAATTCCAAAAAAACATCATGTATATATCTTTTATATGCATGTCCATGTCAATAGAATGAAACTGCACAGAATGTAAGCAGCCATGGAAAAACACCAATACAAGAATCACCCAAAATGAAAAACAATCAGAAGAAAGTCACTTTCAAGCCAAGATTGTTGGGTGATAGGAGACAGTGGAAACCTACATTAAACACAAGTCTCCACACAAACAAAGGCAATTCAACTTGAAGGAAAAGCCAATAGCCACAGAGAAGAAGATGTACAATTGGTTGTTGGATCCAGAGGAAAAGTTAATATCCTTTATAACTATTAACATATGAGAAACAACTTTCATAATGGAAACATATATATATTGTTAACAAATTGTAGACGCATGGAAGCTATATTCAGGATGGGGAAAGTTACAACACTTAAGAAAGACTTCGAGTCTATGAAGCCAAAAGAGTGGATAGCAAGTAACTTACTTAATATCTGGGCAGACTTGTTGAACATAAATGAGATGTTAAAAAGTCCTGAAAAACCTTTAAGGCACTTATTCCTCCATGACATTACAGTAAGTCTTCTATACTAATGTATGTTTAAAAATGTGCATGTTGATTGCCATTATATGCATATTGACGCGCAGAAAAAACTGGTATTGTATTTTCCAATAATTCATAGGGCTTTCCTCTGAAAGAAGATGAAGCAAGTCAAGATGAAAGATGTACTTGGGTTTCTAAATATGGTTGATGAATACACAAAACTGATTGATAAATTGCAAATCAGTGAACTGGATCTGGTATGATAAAGCATTGTTTAATCCTTGATTTCCATCAATTATTCCTGGTATAAAAAATAGTGATTATATATTATTTATCTTAAAATGCAATTTGTATTCACCATATGGAAGTCTGAATACTATTACATCATAGCCTTCAATGTCAAAAACCCAAGAATTGATATTATTGATAATTCGAAGAAAGGGAGATTTGCAGAAATATATTTAAATGTTCCTAGAGATATGGTAAGTTGAAATGATACTTAGTATTCTTATGCGAAAAATCATACTAAAATATGTAATGTTTGTTGTAGAGGAAGTTCTGTATTACACTACTGGAGAAAAATGGATTAGAGGCCAAAGCTAAACCTTTTTATAATGAAAGGAATGTACCTGTTGTAAGGCTGCAAATGCCTTGGAGAGATGTAACCAACGACATTGATTGTGGTGTATTTGTCATGCGACATATGGAAACCTACTTAGAAAATGGTATGGAGGATTGGGATTCTGGGCTTAACCCCGGTGATCATGAACAGATGCATAACTTGAGGATCAAGTATTGCTACACCATTATAGAGAGTTAGTTTAATGAATTGAAGATGAATGTCCATACAATGATGTCTCCACCTAATTCTAAGAAAAAATGAGTAGTTGATGTTGCTTAGAACAATTGTGGAAATTTGTTTTGGAAACTAGTTGCTTAGAAAAATTGTGGGGAGTTGTTTTGCATACTGATGTAATTTTGGATAATGTTGCTATTTTGGATACTGATGTAATTTAGGTGTAACTTGGAAAGTGTTGGGAATTGTTCTATTATGTGTACTTCAGGTGTACTTTAAAACAGAGTATTCCTATGTTTGGGAATTGTATATACTGCAAAGTTAATTCTATGTAGAAATGTTGCATGTCAATTTGGTAATAGTGCATTTTAATCTGGTAAAAATGCATGGTAAAAAGATCATTGTTTGGACAAGACTACACGTCGATTGTATATTGACAAGGGCTAAAGTCGTTGTGCCCCATCAAAGTAATACTCAACTAAACCACCACTAGTATAGTGCGTAAGTCGAGGTCAAATCCAAGGGAGCAAGATTTTCTTGCTAAGTTTTTTATATGATTTTCTAGTAACAAAAAAGGGGGCAAATGGGTATTGTAGCAAAGAACACAAAAAAAAAAACAACGAGTGAAGAAGATCTAGACGGTTCACCTATCCATTCTAGCAATTGGCATGGTCGGTGGATCCTAGATTCTTAAAAGAAACTGTTATAATAATGTTTGAATGGATTGTCCTACTCTTTGTTCATAGATAGTAACTAGTCCAAATAGTCCTAGAAACCCTAATTATGCTACAACCAAGGAAATACCTAGATTTAATAACACAATCGCATAAAGCTCAAAGATATGTAGGTTCATGCAATACCATTGACAAATAGTCGATACTTGACATGAATTCAAGATCTCTATCCTATAAAAACATCACAGATAGTTCAAGCAAATAGAGTTTGCTACCAAAGGTGAAGACTTTTTAAATAGAATTATCTAAAACTTAGCAATATGAAAAACATCAATAGATCTAGATCATGACTCTAGAAAAATCAATATCAATCAATTACAATTTCAAGCACAAGAGATCAAGAAACAATTCCATAAACAAGTTAGAACAAAAGCATTAAGAACCTTACCACAATGACCAAAACCAAGGCTAGAACTTCAAGGCGAACACAATATGATCTTAGTTCTGCATAATATATTGAGGGAAAAACAAATTACAAGAGAGTGTTTCTTCAAATTCCATGTGATCTAATGCTAGAGAGAGTATGAGAGAATACATAGGAAATGTATGGTCAAAATCCTAGAAAATCTATATAAATTCCTCTCCCAAAATGGTAACATCAAAACCCCTTCAAAGACATAAAGATCAAGTGATTACAAAGACTTTCCGGTCAAAGACTTACTCTGGAGGCGCTACCGCGGTCTCTGAACCGCGACCGCAGTTTGGTCTCTGTTGCACTCTTGCAACAGCTCAGTAAAATCGCCATAACTTTTGACTCACAACTCCGATTGATCCTAAATTTGGAAGGAGTGTAGTAATTCAAGATCTAACTCATTGAATTGGAATCACCTCAATCGGATGTCGGATCATGGAGAATGGTTCATTTGCACTCAGATCAACTCCTCAACACTTCTTTCTTATGCGTTTTCGTCTTCACTTTGTCGTATTTAGTCCAATGCCTCATATGCTTCATTTAACGACCAAGTGCTTCTGAAACTCATCTAAACTCACCTAAGAACCTCCTTTGGCAACATCGGGATTGCGTCTATCATATATATACGTAAAAAAGGAGTGCAAATGAATTCATTAAAAAGAACGAAAAAAACTTCATTAACATGAACTGTATCTATAGCACAAAAATTTTTATATTGAAACTGTATGTTCACACACAAATAGTTCTAGGCATGACAGATTTTTATATTCAATGAAGCAAAAGAATTTATATTGGAAACTATTAGATTTTATTCTCTTGCTTGCAAGTTCTAGAGTTGTGTCCAGGTTTGTCACATGATGTGCATAACCTCTTCTACTTTGCTGCTTGAGACCTGAAATCCAAATAAATAATGCACGTCAATGGAGATATAATGCACATCAATGGAGATATAATGCACATCAATGGAGATATAATGCACGTCATGGAGATATAATGCATGTCAATAGTAAATATAATGCGTGTCAATGAAACATAATGCACGTCGAAGGATATAATGCACGTCAATGAGGATATAATGCACGTCAATGAAGATATCATGCACATCAATGGATATAATTCACGCCAATGGAAAAAGATAATGCACGTCAATGAAAAAAGATAATGCTCGTCAACGGAGATACAATGCATTTCAATGCAGATATAATGCATGTCAAAATAAAATATAATACATGTCAACTTCATGAGGATCTAATGCACGTAATGAAGAAATAATGCATGTCAATAACAATAAAATGCACTTCAATGATTCAAAAAAGTGAATCACCTAAGGGTTCTGCAATACTCTTTAGATGTTTTAGGGGTGGTCTTCCCTTGTTCTTTGACTTTGGAGGTAGGTGAATTTCTAATTCTTCAGGTATAGGACCAATAAAGTTCTCTATTCTTCTTGAAGGTCCGTTCAAACCTGATGAAGTAGAAAGTCGCTGCAAGTACTAATCTTTTTCATTTTTCAACACATTGTGGACATGCTTCATAGCATCAACATCATTTTCAATGATATTAACAAAGCTATTCATTTCAGCTAGAAGCTTGTTTCTTAGAGAGTTATTTTCATAAAATTCCAACTCTTGAGTGTACAATGAACCATCAATTTTGAATGTCGGCTTCAAGGTTGCCTTCTTTTTCCAATAATATGAAATGTACTTCTCAGGTAGTGCATCTAAACGGTCTGCTTTAAAATCAAAAAACATGTGAGTACAAGGGAGGACGATGTTCATGAATTTGTTGCATGGACAAGAAAATTCATTGAGGGACTTATATGCTTGGCGATGTATTCTATGTCACCACTAGAAGTGAAGTATATATGATTGACATCACCATTTTCTCAAAGTTTGAAAAGCCACATCTGAATGTAGCTTAACATATCTCATTTTGCAACTCATGAAATGCATTCAAAGTGAACAACGATGCAAATTGCACCTTAATCAGCATACTAGTTTTCAATATCAGGGTGCAAGTAGATGAATCTAGGTCCAGCTTATTCTGGTTGTAACGCTGAGAGTCAATTGCATTTCCAAATTGCATCATGAACACAACTAGGGTTAATGATCCACCAATAAAGTTGACAAAGAAATTATTCTGGCTTTCTGATCTTGAGGTTGTTCGTAACAAACCACCCATTTTTTACGTATTGGAAGTATGCAGGAATCCAATAATGACGAAGATCAAACATGGCTTGAAGCCATCTATTTCCTTCACGGTGAAAATCAGTAATGATTGACTTCCAAGAAGACTCAAAATCTTGTTGGTTCAACTCATTACTCCATACTACTGAATTGAACCTTTTCCTGAAAACCTCTTGTTCATATGCATCAATTTTAACTTTCACTGGAACTTTGAACATGATGTGCCACATACAGAACCGATGAATAACAGTAGTAAACACAAATTGAACAGCGAACTTTACGGATTGATCTTGATCAGTTAGGATAATGAAAGGTTCATGGCCCATTGATTTCTTAAAATTCTTGAACAACCATACATAAGAGTGGATTCTTCATGCAATAATAAGCCAAACGCAAAGTTGATTGAGCACTTGGTATTATCAATGCCAGTAAAATGGACAAAAACAATGTCATACCTCCACAGAAAACGTAAAAAAGTAAATGAGGACAAAATTAGAAGAAGGATCCAAAAATACAACTCAATGCACAAAAAATGCATGTCAATGAACAATAATTGCAACTCAATGCACAAAAAATGCACCTATATCCAGATAGAAAATGTGCAGGGTCAAATCACCTGTTGGATTTGTATGTAGTATCAGCTGAAACATGTCAACACAATAGGAGAAACTCTTTCTAGCATAAGGATCAACCCAAAAAAGTTTCACTAGACAATTTTCATTATCAAAATCGTAGGCAAAATGGAATGTGTCGCACATCTCCTTGTTACGGTATAGGGTGTCAATTACCATCTGCGCATCGTACCCAAACATATATGCATTCAAATTCCTACTAAAATTCTTCAAATCAATGATAGTTGCGCCAACATTAGAGTACGATCCTACTGAATTCTTATACAACTTATACGCTTTGCTTGTACCAATGTTTGATTTCAAATAATTGATTATGAAATCTTGGTGGAAAGGAGTAAGTTTCCGGTTAGTCTTAAAAAATTTCTTTTGTTGTTCAGTAACCATGGGGTGTGGGTGACGCTCTACAAATCTGTGCACAACATAACCCTTCTTCTGCGCAGCATACATAAACGTGACTTTAGCCTTACAATTACACTCGTTTGTTATCCTCCTCCTCTTTTGTTCAGACCTACTAATACGCGAAGATTTGACTTCTTGCCTATTACAAATAAGATATCTCCTCAATGGCATGTTTGACCCATCAGAGCATTTGTAAGCGTACCTTTCCGTACGCCAAAACCACAATAGTCTGCGTAGTTTTGATAGAATAGAGCAGGCATCAGATAGACATGGAAGAATTGTCCAACAAAGGCTTGATGTCAACTACACAATTTGGAATGTAATATATCGAGCCTCCAGGAGAAACCTCAATAACTTTCTTGAATATCTTGCGCAGATTTATCTTTGTACAAATTTGCTAGTGTATTAGATTCACGCATTTAAACACAAAATGAATGTCAAATAGTAATACAATGCAAATTAAATCACCACAGAATGCATGTCATTTGCCAAATAAATGCAACACATTCAACACGTTCACCACATAAATGCATGTCTGATGCAACACGTTCACCAAATAATGCATTGTGATTGACAAAAAATGCACTATGATTGACAAAAAATGCAAGAGAAGAAAATGCATGTAATTTAGGGAACAAATGCAACACATACAACAGAAAATGCATTGTAATTGACAAAAAATGCATTGTAATTGACAAACAATGCAAGGGAAACAAAAATTCATGTCCAACAAAAAAGCTTGATGTCAACTATCTTGCTCAGATTTAGGAAACAATGCAACACAAAAATGCATGTCTCATGCTTCAATTTTTGTTCTTCATTGTTTCGATGAAAAACGCAAACTCGAAAGAACAAAAAGGAACACAATGACAGTGCATCCATGGAGAACAAACCTGCATCCATGGAGAGAAAAAGAGGAAAAGTAACGAACAACCTGCATCCATGGCGAAAACACATAGAGCAAAAACACGTACGTAGAGAGAAAAGAGGAAAAAGTGACGAATAACCTTCATCCATGGTGAAAAATAGAGAAAAGTAACACAATGACGAAGAGGAATAAAAATTACGAGGGAGAACAACGAAGAGAATCACGAAGAGATCAAACAACCTACATCCATGATGGGGGGAAATCGTGATGGAGAAGAACGAAGAGAAGCGGATTGGGGAAGAAGAAACCTAACTGAAAAAGAGTGCGCGTAAGACTAAGACGCCACTTAAAAAGGTGAGCAAATCTGGATCGTCCGTTTGAGTTGGATCGGACGGTGTGGAAGTTAATAGAGCGTACACACCTGACACTTTTCCGTGATATATTTTCTATTTTCACTAATATAATATCCTAAAAATTTCCCAGCTATGCCAGGAATTTATTTTTATCACAAATAATTTTAGTCATCAGCCGACTCAAATTCTGGATCCGCGGCTAAGTATAACTGATCAAATATTAGGTCTTAACAAATGTCAAGTATATAAATTTTCATTGAACGACGGTCAAATGAGTGTAGTTGGATTTAGCCTTTTAGAAATTATAACACGTCCAATATTGACTTTTGTACTTATAATCTAGGTACGTTTTTTTCTTCTTCATAATATATAGTATAATTTAAAACTTCAGTTGTAATATGGCATTACGTATATAATTATGTGTTCAATAATACAAGCTCTTGACCACAAACTTTACAACCCTAGCAAGTACTGCTATATTTATGTATTTTTTTTTAAAAGGTAAATAATATAAATGGTCTGTTCTAAAAAGGGAATTCAACTCACAAACAGTCCAAGAGCACATATAGCATAACACACATGCTATCCATACTGTGCTAAATAATCAACAGAAATAGTGTCCAAGTGCTGAAATAACCATGGTCATAGGAAACATGTCATAAAGAAGTCTAAAAACATGAATGCTAATCTGTCTAACAATGACCTCAACCGGAATCCGGTTGTGCTAAAAAACAAGCGCATTCCGCGCCTGCCAAACCAAGTAAACCGTCGCCGAGAGCGCAAAAGTCTGAGCCCTAGTGAGAACACCTCCAACATGTACATGTGCGCGCAGCCAGACCATAGTATTACCGATAGAAGTGCAAGAGTGAGGGGTGCGAAACCTGGTACAGATCGCCTGTCAGACACTCAGAACGACCGAACACTCAAAGAAGAGGTGCGATTGAGACTCATCTGCCGACTCACATAGACGATAGCACGGATCGACAGAAAGAAAGGACAATCTGTCATAGGTAGATAACCGACCGAGTACAGCCAACCACAAAAATGAACGAATGCCTAGGAGTGTTGTGCTTGGGCCAGAACTCAGTCTTCCAAGCCACACTCAGTCTCCTATCCCGGAGCGCATCATACGCAGCCGAGACGCGAAATCTGTCAGCAGTACACCAACTATCAAGAGTCTCCTCAACTCCCAACTCTCTATCAGCCATCTGAACAACTCTATCTCTAGCAGCCAGAATCCCCTTGATCAGAGAGGAATCCCGACGATGAGCCACCCAAGTACTAGGGCTATCAATACGCAGATACCTATGGTGAATCCAATGAACCCAAAGACTCTCCCGCCCCTCAGAAATATGATAATAATGCTTCAGAAGGAAGCAGCTGTTCCAGACAGCCAAATCACGCAAGCCCATACCCCCTCCTGTCTCGGACAACATATACTACTCCAGCTAACTCGCGGCCAATGCCACAGAAAATCCCGGCAAAGGGTGATCAGAGCAGAAAGAACTCCTGCAGGCACATGAAGAATAGACAGCCAGAATCTCTCAACACCCTAAATCACAGAAGCCAGAAGCTCACGACGACCAGCAAAGGACAAACTCCTCCTAGCCCAAGCACTAAGATACCCACTGATCCTGTCCAGAAGCGGCTTATAGTCCATAACCCGAAGGTTGTGCGGACTGATCGGGATCCCAAGGTATCTAAAAAGAAAAGTACCCTCTCGAAAACCCTTAATAGCACGTAAAGTACCCACTTCATCATCAGGTACCAAAGCCAAAAACATAGAGGACTTAGCCGCACTGACTCGTAAGCTAGACATATCCCCAAACTTCCTAAGACAGTCACTGAGGATGGAAACAGAGGGAACATCCCCTCGATAAAACAAAACGACATCATCAGCAAAGATCAAATGAGTGAGCTCAATACCTGCGCAATGCTGATGGTAGCCAAACTCTGGAACAGAAGTATCCCTGCGCATCAGTATACTAAACATCTCCATACACAACACAAAAAACAGAGGAGAGAGAGGATCGCCCTGCCGTAATCCTCGTCTACCAAGGAAAAAACCTTGAAGACCACAGTTGACCTTGATCGAATAAGTAGCAGTAGTGACACACTCCATAACCCATGCACAAAACCGAGCAGGCAAACCCAGATGACGCAAAGTGAACCGAAGAAAAACCCAAGACACAGTATCATATGCCTTGGCAATGTCTACATTCAAGAAACATCGTTTCGTATCCCTAGTGACTGAGTATCTCCTCAGCAGTTCTTGGACGAGAAAAATATTCTCACTCATTAGCCGCCCCTCCACAAAAGCGCTTTGGGTCGGGTCAATGAGAGTACCAAGAACTCTGGCAAGCCGAGCAGTCATGATCTTCGAGATCTACTTGTAGACAACATTGCAGCACACAATAAGTCGATAGTGCTCTACTCTGGATGGGGAATCCACCTTCGGAACAAGAGAAATAACAGTGTGATTGAGCTGTTTCAGAAGTCGCCCACTGACAAAGAACTCCTTCACAACTGCACACACATCAGGCCCAGTAACCTCCCACGAGGCCTTGAAGAACCTCGTATTGAACCCATCAGGGCCCGGAGCCTTCTCATCACCAATAGACCAAAGAGCAGCTCTAATCTCATCAACTGAGACCTCAACACCCATGGAATCACTCGCTTCAGCAGACAGCCGAGGACCAAGGGCAAACACAGAGGGAGCAGGCAACTGAACTGGCACAGAAGTCCCAAACAACCCTTGATAAAAAGCAAGGAACTTAACAACAACAACAGAAATAACAGTAGTAGGCATACCAGTCCTGTCAATCATTGAAGCAATATAGCTCTTCCAAGCATTAGCCTTCATCAGGTGTGAAAGTACCTCGTACACTGATCACTCAAAAGAACATATCTGGCTTTCGCCTGCTGCCCAAGAAAACTAGCTTCGGAGGCAGAGAGCCGAGAAGCAGCTGCACGTGCATCAAAAGCAGCATGAATCAATTCCGGAACATACGGACCCTGTCTGAGATCCTCTAAAACAACATCAAATGCAGAGATAGCCACAACATCACGAGAGGAGATGTGACTAAACTCGGCCTTATTCAGGCACTTCAGAGGGTACTTCAAACTCTTGAGAAGTTTGGCAAGTCTGAACTGGCACGTGCCCTGAGGAGGAGGCACGCAACCATTCGAGACCACCTCAATAAACCGCGGATGATCATCCCACATTCTAAAGAACTTGAAGTACATACGCCCACAAACCTCAGGTCGCCTGAGAGTAACAACACAAGGCTTGTGATCCCAAAGGATACCAACATCTGGGTACTCAACCCTAACATAATGCTTAGTAGAAAACCAACCAGGATGAACTAAAACTCTGTCAAGCTTGCTCCAGACAATCCCATTGGTCCAGGTATAGAGTGAAGTACTAGACGTAGGAGCATCTGTCAGACCATGTCGGCTACAGGCATCAATCATATCTCTACACTCAGGCATACGAACAACCTCACCATGAAATCGCTCGTTTGCATTTATGACATAGTTGAAATCCCCCATAAGCAGCCAGGGAACATCATGTGCCGTAAACAGCTGATCAACATAACCCCATAGTGGCCGCCTGGAAACAATAGAATGAAGACCATACACAAAGCAAATACCATATCGAATACTAGAAGTCTTGCAAGTAACAAGACACCCAATATGTTGTGTAGACATAGTCAGAATCTCCAAATCAACATAGCTGGGATCCCAGACAACAAGAATACGACCGCGCTAGTCTAGGTAAAAGTTCGTAGTGAACTCCTACCCAGGAACCATACGCCTAACAAGAGCAGTAACGTCACCTCTACCATACTTAGTCTCAAAAAGACCACATACCTTAGCAAAGAACTTTCGAATCACCTCCTTCACGCCATTTTGTTTCCGGGCTTGGCCAAGCCCTCGCACATTCCAAGCTAAGGCATTCATCGGGAAACCTCCTGTGGGACGCTGCTAGGACGTCTAAGATTCCTCTTCCCGGTGCCGACAGACATAGTAGAAGTCATATCAACATCTAACAACCTCGACTTTCTCAAAGCCATAGAAGCCACCTTATGAGGACTAGAAGATGGTGGAATGTCTGCAGAGTGCTCAACTGCCAAGTCCGTAGGTGACGCTATATCATTGACGGACTCAATCCTACGGCTCTCCTCCCCTGATATAGACAGTCCACACGCCTCCTTAGCAGTCACATCCCCCAACCGAAGGTCCTCCCCAGGTGCTAAACCATCAACCGATACCTGAACATCAACAACAACAATAGTCTGTCCCTCAACAGTAGGGGTCAAATCCCCATCAGCCTGAATCATATCATGTGGCAGCGCAGGCTGGACCACAGTCACCACATCCTCAGACTGAACCCCAACTGGGTCACTAGGTGAACTCTCGGTCTGAACACCAGCCTGGCTCATCTCAGGCCCAACATCAACACTCGTAGGAGGATCGGCATTCTCAGAAGAGTGAACCGGTGCCGGAGCTGAAACAGGAGCCTTTAGAGCAGCCAAAGTTGCTGCCTTCGGACCTTCTGCTTTTCGCTTACCCTTCATACCAACATCATCCCACTTCTCCTTAAACTGACATAACTCATCCGAGTGACCAAAATGAAAACAACCCTTGCAATACTTAGGCTCGTTTTCAATCAAGAAAGTATCATCATAGATTCTCCATCATCAAAATCCAAGGTCACACCTCTAGAAAAAGGAGCAGGAAAGTTTACCTCAACAAGAACTCGAGCATAAGACCCCCGCAGCATGTTATCCGTGAC